>NC_034194.2:23558701-23698236 GCF_002021735.2 Oncorhynchus kisutch | reverse complement strand
TAATACAACTAATAAAATCTACTGCTAACACTACTAATACAACTAATACAACTACTGCTAACACTTACTAATACAACTAATACAACTACTGCTAACACTACTAATACAACTAATAAAACTACTTGCTAACACTACTAATTACAACTAATAAAACTACTGCTAACACTACTAATACAAACTAATACCACTACTGCTAACACTACTAATACAACTAATAAAACTACTGCTAACACTACTAATACAACTAATAAACTACTGCTAACACTACTAATACAACTAATACAACTACTGCTAACACTACTAATACAACTACTGCTAACACTACTAATACAACTAATACCACTACTGCTAACAATACTAATACAACTATGAAACACTACTAATACAACTAATACAAACTATGCTAACACTACTAATACAACTACTGCTAACACTACTAATACAACTAATAAAAACTACTGCTAACACTACTAATACAATATGCTAACACTACTAATACAACTAATAAAACTACTGCTAACACTACTAATACAACTATACACAACTACTGCTAACACTACTAACAACTACTGCTAACACTACTAATACAAACTACTGCTAACACTACTAATACAACTAATAAAAACTACTGCTAACACTACTAATACAACTAATAAAACTACTGCTAACACTACTATACAACTAATACAACTACTGCAACACTACTAATACAACTAATACAATCTACTGCTAACCACTACTAATACAACAATAACACTCTACTGCTAACACTACTAACAAATAATATAAAAACTACTGCTAACACTACTAATACAACTAATAAAACTACTGCTAACACTACTAATACAACTAATACACTACTGCTAACACTACTAATAAAACTACTGCTAACACTACTAATACAACTAATACCACTACTGACTAACATACTAATAAAAACTGCTAACACTACTAATACAACTAATAAAATCTACTGCTAACACTACTAATACAACTAATACAACTACTGCTAACACTACTAATACACTACTGCTAACACTACTAATACAACTACTGCTAACACTACTAATAAAAACTACTGCTAACACTACTAATACAACTAATACAACTACTGCTAACACTACAATACAACTACTGCTAACACTACTAATACAACTAATACCACTACTGCTAACACTACTAATACAACTACTGCTAACACTACTAATACAACTAATAAAAATAATGCTAAACACTACTAATAAAACTAATACAACTACTGCTAACACTACTAATACAACTAATAAACTACTGCTAACACTACTAATACAACTAATAAAACTACTGCTAACACTACTAATACAACTATAAAATCTACTGCTAACACTACTAATACAACTAATAAAATCTACTGCTAACATATTACTACTACAACTAATACAACTACTGCTAACACTACTAATACAACTAATAAAACTACTGCTAACACTACTAATACAACTAATAAATCTACTGCTAACACTACTAATACAACTAATAAAAATCTACTGCTAACACTACTAATACAACTAATACAACTACTGCTAACACTACTAATACAACTAATACAACTACTGCTAACACTACTAATACAACTAACACAAATACTTGCTAACACTACTAATACAACTACTGCTAACACTACTAATACACTAATACAACTACTGCTAACACTACTAATACAACTAATACAAATACTGCTAACACTACTAATACAACTAATAAAATCTACTGCTAACACTACTAATACAACTAATAAATCTACTGCTAACATACTAATACAAACTAATACAACTACTGCTAACACTACTAAACAACTACTGCTAACACTACTAATACAACTAATACCACTACTGCTAACACTACTAATACAACTACTGCTAACACTACTAATACAACTAATAAAAAATACTGCTAACACTACTAATACAACTAATACAAACTACTGCTAACACTACTAATACAACTAATACAATACTGCTAACACTACTAATACAACTAATAAAACTACTGCTAACCATACTAATACAACTAATAAAACTACTGCTAACACTACTAATACAACTAATACAACTACTGCTAACACTACTAATACAACTAATACCACTACTGCTAACATACTAATACAACTAATACAATCTACTGCTAACACTACTAATACAACTAATAAAATACACTGCTAACACTACTAATACAACTAATAAAACTACTGCTAACACTACTAATACAACTAATACAACTACTGCTAACACTACTAATACAACTAATACAACTACTGCTAACACTACTAATACAACTACTGCTAACATATTAATACAACTAAACACTACTGCTAACACTACTAATACAACTACTGCTAACACTACTAATACAACTAATACAAATACTGCTAACACTACTAATACAACTACTGCTAAAACACTACTAATACAACAAATAAAAACTACTGCTAACACTACTAATACAACTAACACAAACTACTGCTAACACTACTAATACAAAAACTGCTAACACTACCAATACAACTACTGCTAACACTACGAATACAACTACTGCTAACACTACTAATACAACTAATAAAATCTACTGCTAACACTACTAATACAACTAATACAATACTGCTAACACTACTAATACAACTACTGCTAACACTACTAATACAACTACTGCTAACACTACTAATACAAACTAATACTACTAATAAAACTACTGCTACACTACTAATACAAACTACAACTACTGCTAACACTACTATACAACTAATACAACTACTGCTAACACTACTAATACAACTAATAAAACTACTGCTAACACTACTAATACAACTAATAAAATCTACTGCTACTAAAACTACTAATACAACTAATACAAACTACTGCTAACACTACTAATACAACTAATACAACTACTGCTAACACTACTAATACAACTAATACACTACTGCTAACACTACTAATACAACTAAACACAACTACTGCTAACAACTACTAATACACTACTGCTAACACTACTAATACAACAAATAAAAACTACTGCTAACACTACTAATACAACTAACAAAACTACTGCTAACAACTAATACAATAATACTGCTAACACTACTAATACAACTACTGCTAACACTACTAATACAAACTAATACAACTACTGCTAACACTACTAATACAACTAATAAAAACTACTGCTAACACTACTAATACAACTAATAAAATCTACTGCTAACATTACTAATACAACTAATACAACTACTGCTAACACTACTAATACAACTACTGCTAACACTACTAATACAACTAATACCACTACTGCTAACACTACTAATACAACTACTGCTAACACTACTAATACAACTAATAAAAAATACTGCTAACACTACTCATACAACTAATACAACTACTGCTAACACTACTAATACAACTAATACAACTACTGCTAACACTACTAATACAACTAATAAAATCTACTGCTAACACTACTAATACAACTAATAAAACTACTGCTAACACTACTAATACAACTAATACAACTACTGCTAACACTACTAATACAACTAATAAAATCTACTGCTAACACTACTAATACAACTAATACAACTACTGCTAACACTACTAATACAACTAATACAACTACTGCTAACACTACTAATACAACTAATAAATCTACTGCTAACACTACTAATACAACTAATAAATCTACTGCTAACACTACTAATACAACTAATACAACTACTGCTAACACTACTAATACAACTAATAAAACTACTGCTAACACTACTAATACAACTAATACAACTACTGCTAACACTACTAATACAACTAATACAACTACTGCTAACACTACTAATACAAAACTAATACCACTACTGCTAACACTACTAATACAACTAATACCACTACTGCTAACACTACTAATACAACTAATACCACTACTGCTAACACTACTAATACAACTAATAAAATCTACTGCTAACACTACTAATACAACTAATAAAATCTACTGCTAACACTACTAATACAACTAATACAACTACTGCTAACACTACTAATACAACTACTGCTAACACTTAATACAACTAATACCACTACTGCTAACACTACTAATACAACTACTGCTAACACTACTAATACAACTAATACAAACTACTGCTAACACTACTAATACAACTACTGCTAACACTACTAATACAACTAATAAAACTACTGCTAACACTACTAATACAACTAACACAAACTACTGCTAACACTACTAATACAACTACTGCTAACACTACTAATACAACTAATACAACTACTGCTAACACTACTAATACAACTACTGCTAACACTACTAATACAACTAATAAAATCTACTGCTAACACTACTAATACAACTAATACAACTACTGCTAACACTACTAATACAACTACTGCTAACACTACTAATACAACTACTGCTAACACTACTAATACAACTAATAAATCTACTGCTAACACTACTAATACAACTAATAAAACTACTGCTAACACTACTAATACAACTAATACAAACTACTGCTAACACTACTAATACAACTAATACAATCTACTGCTAACACTACTAATACAACTAATAAACTCTACTGCTAACACTACTAATACAACTAATAAAATCTACTGCTAACACTACTAATACAACTAATACAACTACTGCTAACACTACTAATAAACTAATACAACTACTGCTAACACTACTAATACAACTACTGCTAACACTACTAATACAACTAATACCACTACTGCTAACACTACTAATACAACTACTGCTAACACTACTAATACAACTAATAAAATCTACTGCTAACACTACTAATACAACTAATACCACTACTGCTAACACTACTAATACAACTACTGCTAACACTACTAATACAACTACTGCTAACACTACTAATACAACTACTGCTAACACTACTAATACAACTACTGCTAACACTACTAATACAACTAATACAACTACTGCTAACACTACTAATACAACTAAAAAACTACTGCTAACACTACTAATACAACTATACCACTACTGCTAACAACTACTAATACAACTACTGCTAACACTACTAATACAACTAATAAAATCTACTGCTAACACTACTAATACAACTACTGCTAACACTACTAATACAACTACTGCTAACACTACTAATACAACTAATACAACTACTGCTAACACTACTAATACAACTAATAAAAACTACTGCTAACACTACTAATACAACTAATATCACTACTGCTAACACTACTAATACAACTACTGCTAACACTACTAATACAACTAATAAAATCTACTGCTAACACTACTAATACCACTACTGCTAACACTACTAATACAACTACTGCTAACACTACTAATACAACTACTGCTAACACTACTAATACAACTATTACAACTACTACGAACACTACTAATACAACTACTGCTAACACTACTAATACAACTACTGCTAACACTACTAATACAACTAAAAAAACTACTGCTAACACTACTAATACAACTACTGCTAACACTACTAATACAACTACTGCTAACACTACTAATACAACTACTGCTAACACTACTAATACAACTACTGCTAACACTACTAATACAACTACTGCTAACACTACTAATACAACTACTGCTAACACTACTAATACAACTAATAAAAATACTGCTAACACTACTAATACAACTACTGCTAACACTACTAATACAACTAATAAAATCTACTGCTAACACTACTAATACAACTAATACACTACTGCTAACACTACTAATACAACTACTGCTAACACTACATACTAAAAACTACTGCTAACACTACTAATACAACTACTGCTAACACTACTAATACAACTAATAAAACTACTGCTAACACTACTAATACAACTACTACTAATACTGCTAACACTACTAATACAACTACTGCTAACACTACTAATACAACTAATAAAATCTACTGCTAACACTACTAATACAACTATACTATACTGCTAACACTACTAATACAACTACTGCTAACACTACTAATACAACTAATAAAAACTACTGCTAACACTACTAATACAACTAATACAACTACTGCTAACACTACTAATACAACTAATACAACTACTGCTAACACTACTAATACAACTACTGCTAACACTACTAATACAACGAATACAACTACTGCTAACACTACTAATACAACTAATAAAAACTACTGCTAACACTACTAATACAACTAATAAAAACTACTGCTAACACTACTAATACAACTACTGCTAACACTACTAATACAACTAATAAACTACTGCTAACACTACTAATACAACTAATAAAATCTACTGCTAACACTACTAATACAACTAATAAAACTACTGCTAACACTACTAATACAACTAATAAAATCTACTGCTAACACTACTAATACAACTAATACAACTACTGCTAACACTACTAATACAACTAATACAAACTACTGCTAACACTACTAATACAACTAATACCACTACTGCTAACACTACTAATACAACTAATACAACTACTGCTAACACTACTAATACAACTAATACAACTACTGCTAACACTACTAATACAACTAATAAAATCTACTGCTAACACTACTAATACAACTAATAAAATCTACTGCTAACACTACTAATACAACTAATACAACTACTGCTAACACTACTAATACAACTACTGCTAACACTACTAATACAACTAATACACTACTGCTAACACTACTAATACAACTACTGCTAACACTACTAATACAACTAATACAAACTACTGCTAACACTACTAATACAACTACTGCTAACACTACTAATACAACTAATAAAAACTACTGCTAACACTACTAATACAACTACTGCTAACACTACTAATACAACTAATAAAATCTACTGCTAACACTACTAATACAACTAATACAACTACTGCTAACACTACTAATACAACTACTGCTAACACTACTAATACAACTACTGCTAACACTACTAATACAACTAATAAAATCTACTGCTAACACTACTAATACAACTAATAAAACTACTGCTAACACTACTAATACAACTAATACAACTACTGCTAACACTACTAATACAACTAATACAATCTACTGCTAACACTACTAATACAACTAATAAACTCTACTGCTAACACTACTAATACAACTAATAAAATCTACTGCTAACACTACTAATACAACTAATACAACTACTGCTAACACTACTAATAAAACTAATACCACTACTGCTAACACTACTAATACAACTACTGCTAACACTACTAATACAACTAATACCACTACTGCTAACACTACTAATACAACTACTGCTAACACTACTAATACAACTAATAAAATCTACTGCTAACACTACTAATACAACTAATACCACTACTGCTAACACTACTAATACAACTACTGCTAACACTACTAATACAACTACTGCTAACACTACTAATACAACTACTGCTAACACTACTAATACAACTAATACAACTACTGCTAACACTACTAATACAACTACTGCTAACACTACTAATACAACTAATACCACTACTGCTAACACTACTAATACAACTACTGCTAACACTACTAATACAACTAATAAAAACTACTGCTAACACTACTAATACAACTAATACAACTACTGCTAACACTACTAATACAACTAATACAACTACTGCTAACACTACTAATACAACTAATAAAACTACTGCTAACACTACTAATACAACTAATAAAATCTACTGCTAACACTACTAATACAACTAATAAAATCTACTGCTAACACTACTAATACAACTAATACAACTACTGCTAACACTACTAATACAACTAATAAAATCTACTGCTAACACTACTAATACAACTAATAAAATCTACTGCTAACACTACTAATACAACTAATAAAATCTACTGCTAACACTACTAATACAACTAATACAACTACTGCTAACACACTAATACAACTAATACAACTACTGCTAACACTACTAATACAACTAACACAAACTACTGCTAACACTACTAATACAACTACTGCTAACACTACTAATACAACTAATACAACTACTGCTAACACTACTAATACAACTAATACAACTACTGCTAACACTACTAATACAACTAATAAAATCTACTGCTAACACTACTAATACAACTAATAAAATCTACTGCTAACACTACTAATACAACTAATACAACTACTGCTAACACTACTAATACAACTACTGCTAACACTACTAATACAACTAATACCACTACTGCTAACACTACTAATACAACTACTGCTAACACTACTAATACAACTAATAAAAAATACTGCTAACACTACTAATACAACTAATACAACTACTGCTAACACTACTAATACAACTAATACAACTACTGCTAACACTACTAATACAACTAATAAAATCTACTGCTAACACTACTAATACAACTAATAAAATCTACTGCTAACACTACTAATACAACTAATACAACTACTGCTAACACTACTAATACAACTAATACAACTACTGCTAACACTACTAATACAACTAATAAAATCTACTGCTAACACTACTAATACAACTAATAAAATACACTGCTAACACTACTAATACAACTAATACAACTACTGCTAACACTACTAATACAACTAATACAACTACTGCTAACACTACTAATACAACTAATACCACTATTGCTAACACTACTAATACAACTACTGCTAACACTATTAATACAACTAATAAAATCTACTGCTAACACTACTAATACAACTAATAAAATACACTGCTAACACTACTAATACAACTAATACAACTACTGCTAACACTACTAATACAACTAATACAACTACTGCTAACACTACTAATACAACTAATACCACTACTGCTAACACTACTAATACAACTAATAAAATCTACTGCTAACACTACTAATACAACTAATAAAATACTACTGCTAACACTACTAATACAACTAATACAACTACTGCTAACACTACTAATACAACTAATACAACTACTGCTAACACTACTAATACAACTAATACCACTACTGCTAACACTACTAATACAACTACTGCTAACACTACTAATACAACTAATACCACTACTGCTAACACTACTAATACAACTACTGCTAACACTACTAATACAACTAATACAACTACTGCTAACACTACTAATACAACTACTGCTAACACTACTAATACAACTACTGCTAACACTACTAATACAACTACTGCTAACACTACTAATACAACTAATACAACTACTGCTAACACTACTAATACAACTACTGCTAACACTACTAATACAACTAATACCACTACTGCTAACACTACTAATACAACTACTGCTAACACTACTAATACAACTAATAAAAAATACTGCTAACACTACTCATACAACTAATACAACTACTGCTAACACTACTAATACAACTAATACAACTACTGCTAACACTACTAATACAACTAATAAAATCTACTGCTAACACTACTAATACAACTAATAAAATCTACTGCTAACACTACTAATACAACTAATAAAATCTACTGCTAACACTACTAATACAACTAATACAACTACTGCTAACACTACTAATACAACTAATACAACTACTGCTAACACTACTAATACAACTAATAAAATCTACTGCTAACACTACTAATACAACTAATAAAATCTACTGCTAACACTACTAATACAACTAATACAACTACTGCTAACACTACTAATACAACTAATACAACTACTGCTAACACTACTAATACAACTAACACAAACTACTGCTAACACTACTAATACAACTACTGCTAACACTACTAATACAACTAATACAACTACTGCTAACACTACTAATACAACTAATACAACTACTGCTAACACTACTAATACAACTAATAAAATCTACTGCTAACACTACTAATACAACTAATAAAATCTACTGCTAACATTACTAATACAACTAATACAACTACTGCTAACACTACTAATACAACTACTGCTAACACTACTAATACAACTAATACCACTACTGCTAACACTACTAATACAACTACTGCTAACACTACTAATACAACTAATAAAAAATACTGCTAACACTACTAATACAACTAATACAACTACTGCTAACACTACTAATACAACTAATACAACTACTGCTAACACTACTAATACAACTAATAAAATCTACTGCTAACACTACTAATACAACTAATAAAATCTACTGCTAACACTACTAATACAACTAATACAACTACTGCTAACACTACTAATACAACTAATACCACTACTGCTAACACTACTAATACAACTAATAAAATCTACTGCTAACACTACTAATACAACTAATAAAATACACTGCTAACACTACTAATACAACTAATACAACTACTGCTAACACTACTAATACAACTAATACAACTACTGCTAACACTACTAATACAACTAATACCACTATTGCTAACACTACTAATACAACTACTGCTAACACTATTAATACAACTAATACCACTACTGCTAACACTACTAATACAACTACTGCTAACACTACTAATGCATCTAATACAAACTACTGCTAACACTACTAATACAACTACTGCTAACACTACTAATACAACAAATAAAAACTACTGCTAACACTACTAATACAACTAACACAAACTACTGCTAACACTACTAATACAACAACTGCTAACACTACCAATACAACTACTGCTAACACTACGAATACAACTACTGCTAACACCTACTAATACAACTAATAAAATCTACTGCTAACACTACTAATACAACTAATACAACTACTGCTAACACTACTAATACAACTACTGCTAACACTACGAATACAACTACTGCTAACACTACTAATACAACTAATAAAACTACTGCTAACACTACTAATACAACTAGTACAACTACTGCTAACACTACTAATACAACTAATACAACTACTGCTAACACTACTAATACAACTAATAAAATCTACTGCTAACACTACTAATACAACTAATAAAATCTACTGCTAAAACTACTAATACAACTAATACAACTACTGCTAACACTACTAATACAACTAATACAACTACTGCTAACACTACTAATGCAACTAATACAACTACTGCTAACACTACTAATACAACTAACACAAACTACTGCTAACACTACTAATACAACTACTGCTAACACTACTAATACAACAATAAAAAACTACTGCTAACACTACTAATACAACTAACAAACTACTGCTAACACTACTAATACAACTACTGCTAACACTACTAATACAACTACTGCTAACACTACTAATACAACTAATACAACTACTGCTAACACTACTAATACAACTAATAAAATCTACTGCTAACACTACTAATACAACTAATAAAATCTACTGCTAACACTACTAATACAACTAATACAACTACTGCTAACACTACTAATACAACTACTGCTAACACTACTAATACAACTAATACCACTACTGCTAACACTACTAATACAACTACTGCTAACACTACTAATACAACTAATAAAAAATACTGCTAACACTACTCATACAACTAATACAACTACTGCTAACACTACTAATACAACTAATACAACTACTGCTAACACTACTAATACAACTAATAAAATCTACTGCTAACACTACTAATACAACTAATAAAATCTACTGCTAACACTACTAATACAACTAATACAACTACTGCTAACACTACTAATACAACTAATAAAATCTACTGCTAACACTACTAATACAACTAATAAAATCTACTGCTAACACTACTAATACAACTAATACAACTACTGCTAACACTACTAATACAACTAATACAACTACTGCTAACACTACTAATACAACTAATAAATCTACTGCTAACACTACTAATACAACTAATAAAACTACTGCTAACACTACTAATACAACTAATACAACTACTGCTAACACTACTAATACAACTAATAAAATCTACTGCTAACACTACTAATACAACTAATACAACTACTGCTAACACTACTAATACAACTAATACAACTACTGCTAACACTACTAATACAACTAATACCACTACTGCTAACACTACTAATACAACTAATACCACTACTGCTAACACTACTAATACAACTAATACCACTACTGCTAACACTACTAATACAACTAATAAAATCTACTGCTAACACTACTAATACAACTAATAAAATCTACTGCTAACACTACTAATACAACTAATACAACTACTGCTAACACTACTAATACAACTACTGCTAACACTACTAATACAACTAATACAACTACTGCTAACACTACTAATACAACTAATACCACTATTGCTAACACTACTAATACAACTACTGCTAACACTATTAATACAACTAATACACTACTGCTAACACTACTAATACAACTACTGCTAACACTACTAATACAACTAATACCACTACTGCTAACACTACTAATACAACTACTGCTAACACTACTAATACAACTACTGCTAACACTACTAATACAACTACTGCTAACACTACTAATACAACTAATACAACTACTGCTAACACTACTAATACAACTACTGCTAACACTACTAATACAACTAATACAACTACTGCTAACACTACTAATACAACTACTGCTAACACTACTAATACAACTAATAAAAACTACTGCTAACACTACTCATACAACTAATACAACTACTGCTAACACTACTAATACAACTAATACAACTAATAAAATCTACTGCTAACACTACTAATACAACTAATAAAATCTACTGCTAACACTACTAATACAACTAATACAACTACTGCTAACACTACTAATACAACTACTGCTAACACTACTAATACAACTAATACAACTACTGCTAACACTACTAATACAACTAATAAAATCTACTGCTAACACTACTAATACAACTAATAAAATCTACTGCTAACACTACTAATACAACTAATACAACTACTGCTAACACTACTAATACAACTAATAAAATCTACTGCTAACACTACTAATACAACTAATACAACTCCTGCTAACACTACTAATACAACTAATACAACTACTGCTAACACTACTAATACAACTAATACAACTACTGCTAACACTACTAATACAACTAATACACTACTGCTAACACTACTAATACAACTACTGCTAACACTACTAATACAACTAATACAACTACTGCTAACACTACTAATACAACTACTGCTAACACTACTAATACAACTACTGCTAACACTACTAATACAACTACTGCTAACACTACTAATACAACTAATACAACTACTGCTAACACTACTAATACAACTACTGCTAACACTACTAATACAACTAATACCACTACTGCTAACACTACTAATACAACTACTGCTAACACTACTAATACAACTAATAAAAACTACTGCTAACACTACTAATACAACTAATACAACTACTGCTAACACTACTAATACAACTAATACAACTAATAAAAACTACTGCTAACACTACTAATACAACTAATAAAAACTACTGCTAACACTACTAATACAACTAATACAACTACTGCTAACACTACTAATACAACTACTGCTAACACTACTAATACAACTAATACAACTACTGCTAACACTACTAATACAACTAATAAATCTACTGCTAACACTACTAATACAACTAATAAAATCTACTGCTAACACTACTAATACAACTAATAAACTACTGCTAACACTACTAATACAACTAATAAAACTACTGCTAACACTACTAATACAACTAATACAACTACTGCTAACACTACTAATACAACTAATACAACTACCGCCAAACATTCTTAAAACACCAATGCTAACACTACTAATACAACTAATACAACTACTGCTAACACTACTAATACAACTAATACAACTACTGCTAACACTACTAATACAACTAATACAACTACTGCTAACACTACTAATACAACTAATAAAACTACTGCTAACACTACTAATACAACTAATAAAATCTACTGCTAACACTACTAATTTTTTTTGTTTTACTAATACAACTAATACAACTACTGCTAACACTACTAATACAACTACTGCTAAACACTATTAATACACTAATACAACTACTGGCTAACACTACTAATACAACTAATACCACTATTGCTAACCACTACTAATACAACTACTGCTAACACTATTAATACAACTAATACCACTACTGCTAACACTACTAATACACCTACTGCTAACACTACTAATACAACTAATACCACTACTGCTAACACTACTAATACAACTACTGCTAACACTACTAATACAACTACCTGCGAACACTTACTAATACAACTACTGCTAACACTACTAATACAACTAATACAACTACTGCTAACACTACTAATACAACTACTGCTAACACTACTAATACACTAAGTACCACTACTGCTAACACTACTAATACAAACTACTGCTAACACTACTAATACAACTAATAAAAAATACTGCTAACCTACTCATACAACTAATACAACTACTGCTACACTACTAATACACTAATACAACTACTGCTAACACTACTAATACAACTAATAAAAATCTACTTGCTAACACATACTAATACAACTATAAAATCTACTGCTAACACTACTAATACAACTAATAAAATCTACTGCTAACACTACTAATACAACTAATACAACTACTGCTAACACTACTAATACAACTAATAAAATCTACTGCTAACACTACTAATACAACTAATAAAATCTACTGCTAACACTACTAATACACTAATAAAACTACTGCTAACACTACTAATACAACTAATACAACTACTGCTAACACCACTAATACAACTAATACAACTACTGCTAACACTACTAATACAACTAACACAAACTACTGCTAACACTACTAATACAACTACTGCTAACACTACTAATACAACTAATACACTATGCTAACACTACTAATACAACTAATACAACTACTGCTAACACTACTAATACAAACTAATAAATCTTACTGCTAAACACTACTATACAACTAATAAAAATCTACTGCTAACATTACTAATACAACTAATACAACTACTGCTAACACTACTAATACAACTACTGCTAACACTACTAATACAACTAATACCACTACTGCTAACACTACTAATACAACTACTGCTAACACTACTAATACAACTAATAAAAATACTGCTAACACTACTAATACAACTAATACAACTACTGCTAACACTACTAATACAACTAATACAACTACTGCTAACACTACTAATACAACTAATAAATCTACTGCTAACACTACTAATACAACTAATAAAATCTACTGCTAACACTACTAATACAACTAATACAACTACTGCTAACACTACTAATACAACTAATACCACTACTGCTAACACTACTAATACAACTAATAAAATCTACTGCTAACACTACTAATACAACTAATAAAATACACTGCTAACACTACTAATACAACTAATACAACTACTGCTAACACTACTAATACAACTAATACAACTACTGCTAACACTACTAATACAACTAATACCACTATTGCTAACACTACTAATACAACTACTGCTAACACTATTATACAACTAATACCACTACTGCTAACACTACTAATACAACTACTGCTAACACTACTAATGCATCTAATACAAACTACTGCTAACACTACTAATACAACTACTGCTAACACTACTAATACAACAAATAAAAACTACTGCTAACACTACTAATACAACTAACACAAACTACTGCTAACACTACTAATACAACAACTGCTAACACTACCAATACAACTACTGCTAACACTACGAATACAACTACTGCTAACACTACTAATACAACTAATAAAATCTAATGCTAACACTACTAATACAACTAATACAACTACTGCTAACACTACTAATACAACTACTGCTAACACTACGAATACAACTACTGCTAACACTACTAATACAACTAATAAACTACTGCTAACACTACTAATACAACTAGTACAACTACTGCTAACACTACTAATACAACTAATACAACTACTGCTAACACTACTAATACAACTAATAAAATCTACTGCTAACACTACTAATACAACTAATAAAATCTACTGCTAAAACTACTAATACAACTAATACAACTACTGCTAACACTACTAATACAACTAATACAACTACTGCTAACACTACTAATGCAACTAATACAACTACTGCTAACACTACTAATACAACTAACACAAACTACTGCTAACACTACTAATACAACTACTGCTAACACTACTAATACAACAAATAAAAACTACTGCTAACACTACTAATACAACTAACAAACTACTGCTAACATTACTAATACAACTACTGCTAACACTACTAATACAACTACTGCTAACACTACTAATACAACTAATACAACTACTGCTAACACTACTAATACACTAATAAAATCTACTGCTAACACTACTAATACAACTAATAAAATCTACTGCTAACATTACTAATACAACTAATACAACTACTGCTAACACTACTAATACAACTACTGCTAACACTACTAATACAACTAATACCACTACTGCTAACACTACTAATACAACTACTGCTAACACTACTAATACAACTAATAAAAAATACTGCTAACACTACTCATACAACTAATACAACTACTGCTAACACTACTAATACAACTAATACAACTACTGCTAACACTACTAATACAACTAATAAAATCTACTGCTAACACTACTAATACAACTAATAAAATCTACTGCTAACACTACTAATACAACTAATACAACTACTGCTAACACTACTAATACAACTAATAAAATCTACTGCTAACACTACTAATACAACTAATAAAATCTACTGCTAACACTACTAATACAACTAATACAACTACTGCTAACACTACTAATACAACTAATACAACTACTGCTAACACTACTAATACAACTAATAAAATCTACTGCTAACACTACTAATACAACTAATAAAATCTACTGCTAACACTACTAATACAACTAATACAACTACTGCTAACACTACTAATACAACTAATAAAATCTACTGCTAACACTACTAATACAACTAATACAACTTACTGCTAACACTACTAATACAACTAATACAACTACTGCTAACACTACTAATACAACTAATACCACTACTGCTAACACTACTAATACAACTAATACCACTACTGCTAACACTACTAATACAACTAATACCACTACTGCTAACACTACTAATACAACTAATAAAATCTACTGCTAACACTACTAATACAACTAATAAAATCTACTGCTAACACTACTAATACAACTAATACAACTACTGCTAACACTACTAATACAACTACTGCTAACACTATTATACAACTAATACCACTACTGCTAACACTACTAATACAACTACTGCTAACACTACTAATACAACTAATACAAACTACTGCTAACACTACTAATACAACTACTGCTAACACTACTAATACAACAAATAAAAACTACTGCTAACACTACTAATACAACTAACACAACTACTGCTAACACTACTATACAACAACTGCTAACACTACTAATACAACTAATACCACTACTGCTAACACTACGAATACAACTACTGCTAACACTACTAATACAACTAATAAAATCTACTGCTAACACTACTAATACAACTAATACAACTACTGCTAACACTACTAATACAACTACTGCTAACACTACGAATACAACTACTGCTAACACTACTAATACAACTAATAAAATCTACTGCTAACACTACTAATACAACTAATAAAACTACTGCTAACACTACTAATACAACTAATACAACTACTGCTAACACTACTAATACAACTAATACAATCTACTGCTAACACTACTAATACAACTAATAAACTCTACTGCTAACACTACTAATACAACTAATAAAATCTACTGCTAACACTACTAATACAACTAATACAACTACTGCTAACACTACTAATAAAACGAATACCACTACTGCTAAACTACTAATACAAACTACTGCTAACACTACTAATACAACTAATACCACTACTGCTAACACTACTAATACAAACTACTGCTAACACTACTAATACAACTAATAAAATCTACTGCTAACACTACTAATACAACTAATACCACTACTGCTAACACTACTAATACAACTACTGCTAACACTACTAATACAACTACTGCGAACACTACTAATACAACTACTGCTAACACTACTAATACAACTACTGCTAACACTACTAATACAACTAATACAACTACTGCTAACACTACTAATACAACTAATAAAAACTACTGCTAACACTACTAATACAACTAATACCACTACTGCTAACACTACTAATACAACTACTGCTAACACTACTAATACAACTAATAAAATCTACTGCTAACACTACTAATACCACTACTGCTAACACTACTAATACAACTACTGCTAACACTACTAATACAACTAATACAACTACTGCGAACACTACTAAATACAACTAATAAAAACTACTGCTAACACTACTAATACAACTAATTCATACTGCTAACACTACTAATACACTACTGCTACCACTACTAATACAACTAATAAAATCTACTGCTAACACTACTAATACCACTACTGCTAACACTACTAATACAACTACTGCTAACACTACTAATACAACTACTGCTAACACTACTAATACAACTATTACAACTACTACGAACACTACTAATACAACTACTGCTAACACTACTAATACAACTACTGCTAACACTACTAATACAACTAATAAAAACTACTGCTAACACTACTAATACAACTACTGCTAACACTACTAATACAACTACTGCTAACACTACTAATACAACTACTGCTAACACTACTAATACAACTACTGCTAACACTACTAATACAACTACTGCTAACACTACTAATACAACTACTGCTAACACTACTAATAAACTAATAAAAACTACTGCTAACACTACTAATACAACTACTGCTAACACTACTAATACAACTAACACAAACTACTGCTAACACTACTAATACAACAACTGCTAACACTACCAATACAACTACTGCTAACACTACGAATACAACTACTGCTAACACTACTAATACAACTAATAAAATCTAATGCTAACACTACTAATACAACTAATACAACTACTGCTAACACTACTAATACAACTACTGCTAACACTACGAATACAACTACTGCTAACACTACTAATACAACTAATAAAACTACTGCTAACACTACTAATACAACTAGTACAACTACTGCTAACACTACTAATACAACTAATACAACTACTGCTAACACTACTAATACAAACTAATAAATCTACTGCTAACACTACTAATACAACTAATAAAATCTACTGCTAAAACTACTAATACAACTAATACAACTACTGCTAACACTACTAATACAACTAATACAACTACTGCTAACACTACTAATGCAACTAATACAAACTTACTGCTAACACTACTAATACAACTAACACAAACTACTGCTAACACTACTAATACAACTACTGCTAACACTACTAATACAACAAATAAAAAAACTACATGCTAACCCTACTACTACAACTAACACTATAACTACTGCTAACATTACTAATACAACTACTGCTAACCACTACTAATACAACTACTGCTAACCCATACTAATACAACTAATAAAATCTACTGCTAACACTACTAATACAACTAATAAAATCTACTGCTAACACTACTAATACAACTAATACAACTACTGCTAACACTACTAATACAACTACTGCTAACACTACTAATACAACTAATACCACTACTGCTAACACTACTAATACAACTACTGCTAACACTACTAATACAACTAATAAAAATACTGCTAACACTACTCATACAACTAATACAACTACTGCTAACACTACTAATACAACTAATACAACTACTGCTAACACTACTAATACAACTAATAAAATCTACTGCTAACACTACTAATACAACTAATAAAATCTACTGCTAACACTACTAATACAACTAATACAACTACTGCTAACACTACTAATACAACTAATAAAACTACTGCTAACACTACTAATACAACTAATAAAATCTACTGCTAACACTACTAATACAACTAATACAACTACTGCTAACACTACTAATACAACTAATACAACTACTGCTAACACTACTAATACAACTAATACAACTACTGCTAACACTACTAATACAACTAATAAAATCTACTGCTAACACTACTAATACAACTAATACAACTACTGCTAACACTACTAATACAACTAATAAAATCTACTGCTAACACTACTAATACAACTAATACAACTACTGCTAACACTACTAATACAACTAATACAACTACTGCTAACACTACTAATACAACTAATACCACTACTGCTAACACTACTAATACAACTAATACCACTACTGCTAACACTACTAATACAACTAATACCACTACTGCTAACACTACTAATACAACTAATAAAATCTACTGCTAACACTACTAATACAACTAATAAAATCTACTGCTAACACTACTAATACAACTAATACAACTACTGCTAACACTACTAATACAACTACTGCTAACACTACTAATACAACTAATACCACTACTGCTAACACTACTAATACAACTACTGCTAACACTACTAATACAACTAATACAAACTACTGCTAACACTACTAATACAACTACTGCTAACACTACTAATACAACAAATAAAAACTACTGCTAACACTACTAATACAACTAACACAACTACTGCTAACACTACTAATACAACTACTGCTAACACTACTAATACAACTAATACAACTACTGCTAACACTACTAATACAACTACTGCTAACACTACTAATACAACTAATAAAATCTACTGCTAACACTACTAATACAACTAATACAACTACTGCTAACACTACTAATACAACTACTGCTAACACTACTAATACAACTACTGCTAACACTACTAATACAACTAATAAAACTACTGCTAACACTACTAATACAACTAATAAAAACTACTGCTAACACTACTAATACAACTAATACAACTACTGCTAACACTACTAATACAACTAAACAATCTACTGCTAACACTACTAATACAACTAATAAACTACTGCTAACACTACTAATACAACTAATAAAATCTACTGCTAACACTACTAATACAACTAATACAACTACTGCTAACACTACTAATACAACTAATACCACTACTGCTAACACTACTAATACAACTACTGCTAACACTACTAATACAACTAATACACTACTGCTAACACTACTAATACAACTACTGCTAACACTACTAATACAACTAATAAAATCTACTGCTAACACTACTAATACAACTAATACCACTACTGCTAACACTACTAATACAACTACTGCTAACACTACTAATACAACTACTGCGAACACTACTAATACAACTACTGCTAACACTACTAATACAACTACTGCTAACACTACTAATACAACTAATACAACTACTGCTAACACTACTAATACAACTAATAAAAACTACTGCTAACACTACTAATACAACTAATACCAACTACTGCTAACACTACTAATACAACTACTGCTAACACTACTAATACAACTAATAAAATCTACTGCTAACACTACTAATACAACTACTGCTAACACTACTAATACAACTACTGCTAACACTACTAATACAACTAATACAACTACTGCTAACACTACTAATACAACTAATAAAAACTACTGCTAACACTACTAATACAACTAATAAAACTACTGCTAACACTACTAATACAACTACTGCTAACACTACTAATACAACTAATAAATCTACTGCTAACACTACTAATAACAACTACTGCTAACACTACTAATACAACTACTGCTAACACTACTAATACAACTACTGCTAACACTACTAATACAACTATTACAACTACTACGAACACTACTAATACAACTACTGCTAACACTACTAATACAACTACTGCTAACACTACTAATACAACTAATAAAACTACTGCTAACACTACTAATACAACTACTGCTAACACTACTAATACAACTACTGCTAACACTACTAATACAACTACTGCTAACACTACTAATACAACTACTGCTAACACTACTAATACAACTACTGCTAACACTACTAATACAACTACTGCTAACACTACTAATACAACTAATAAAAACTACTGCTAACACTACTAATACAACTACTGCTAACACTACTAATACAACTAATAAAATCTACTGCTAACACTACTAATACAACTAATACAACTACTGCTAACACTACTAATACAACTACTGCTAACACTACGATTAAAAACTACTGCTAACACCACTAATACAACTACTGCTAACACTACTAATACAACTAATAAAATCTACTGCTAACACTACTAATACAACTACTACTAATACTGCTAACACTACTAATACAACTACTGCTAACACTACTAATACAACTAATAAAATCTACTGCTAACACTACCTAATACAACTACTACTAATACTGCTAACACTACTAATACAACTACTGCTAACACTACTAATACACAACTAATAAAAACTATCCTAACACTACTAATACAACTAATACAACTTACTGCTAACACATACTAATACAACTAATACAACTACTGCTAACACTACTAAATAACTACTGCTAACACTACTAATACAACGAATACAATACTGCTAACACTACTAATACAACTAATAAAAAACTACTGCTAACACTACTAATACAACTATAAAAACTACTGCTAACACTACTAATACAACTACTGCTAACACTACTAATACAACGAATACAACTACTGCTAACACTACTAATACAACTATAAAAACACTACTGTGCTAACACTACTAATACAACTAATAAATCTACTGCTAACACTCTAATACAACTAATACCACTAATGCTAACACTACTAATACAACTACTGCTAACACTTACTAATACACACTAATAAAAACTACTGCTAACACTACTAATACAACTAATAAAAATAACTAATACAACTACTGCTAACACTACTAATACAACTAATAAAAACTACTGCTAACACCACTAAGACAACTAATAAAAACTACTGCTAACACTACTAATACAACTAATAAAAACTACTGCTAACACTACTAATACAACTAATAAAAACTACTGCTAACACTACTAATACAACTACTGCTAACACTACAACGAATACAACTACTGCTAACACTACTAATACAACTAATAAAAACTACTGCTAACACTACTAATACAACTAATAAAAACTACTGCTAACACTACTAATACAACTACTGCTAACACTACTAATACAACGAATACAACTACTGCTAACACTACTAATACAACTAATAAAAACTACTGCTAACACTACTAATACAACTAATAAAATCTACTGCTAACACTACTAATACAACTAATACCAACTACTGCTAACACTACTAATACAACTACTGCTAACACTACTAATACAAAAAACTACTGCTAACACCACTAATACAACTAATAAAAACTGACTGCCAACAAACGAATACAAACTAATAAAAACTACTGCTAACACTAACTAATACAACTACTGCCTAACACTACTAATACAACGAATAAACTGACTGCTAACACTACTATACAACTAATAAAGACTACTGCTAACCACTACTAATACAAACTAATATAAATTACTGCTAACACTCCTAATACACACTAATTACACGACTACTGCTAACACTACTAATACAACTACTGCTAAACACTACCTAATACAAATCTAATAAACTACTGCTAACACTACTAATACAAATAATAAAAACTACTGCTAACCACCAACCTAAGACAACTAATAAAAACACTACTGTAACCACTACTAATACAACTAATAAAAACTACTGCTAACACTACAATAATACCTAATGAAAAACTACTGGCTAACCACTAACTAATACAACTACTGCTAACGGACTACCCAATACAACTAATAAAATTCTACTGCTAACAACTACACATACAACTATAAAATCTACTGCAACCCTACCTAATAAAACTACTGATAACACTACTAATACAACTACTGCTAACACCACTAATACAACTAATTGCAAACTAAATACAACTAATAAAATCTATGCTCACACTACTAAACAACTAACTACTAATAAAACTACTGCTAACACTCCTACTTACAACTACTGCTAACAACTAATACAACTAATAAAAACTACTGCTAACACTACTAATACAACTAATAAAAACTACTGCTAACACTACTAATACAACTAATACAACTACTGCTAACACTACTAATACAACTACTGCTAACACTACGAATACAACTAATACAACTACTGCTAACACTACTAATACAACTACTGCTAACACTACTAATACAACGAATACAACTACTGCTAACACTACTAATACAACTAATAAACAGTACTGCTAACACTACTAATACAACTAATAAAAACTACTGCTAACACTACTAATACAACTACTGCTAACACTACTAATACAACTACTGCTAACACTACTAATACAACTAATAAAAACTACTGCTAACACTACTAATACAACTAATAAAATCTACTGCTAACACTACTAATACAACTAATACCACTACTGCTAACACTACTAATACAACTACTGCTAACACTACTAATACAACTAATAAAAACTACTGCTAACACTACTAATACAACTACTGCTAACACTACTAATACAACTAATAAAATCTACTGCTAACCCTACTAATACAACTACTGCTAACACTACTAATACAACTACTGCTAACACCACTAATACAACTAATACAACTACTGCTAACACTACTAATACAACTAATAAAATCTACTGCTAACACTACTAATAAAACTACTACTAATACAACTACTGCTAACACTACTAATAAAACTACTGCTAACACTACTAATACAACTAATAAAACTACTGCTAACACTACTAATACAACTAATAAAAACTACTGCTAACACTACTAATACAACTAATACAACTACTGCTAACACTACTAATACAACTACTGCTAACACTACGAATACAACTAATACAACTACTGCTAACACTACTAATACAACTACTGCTAACACTACTAATACAACGAATATAACAACTGCTAACACTACTAATACAACTAATAAAAACTACTGCTAACACTACTAATACAACTAATAAAAACTACTGCTAACACTACTAATACAACTACTGCTAACACTACTAATACAACTACTGCTAACACTACTAATACAACTAATAAAACTACTGCTAACACTACTAATACAACTAATAAAAACTACTGCTAACACTACTAATGCAACTACTGCTAACACTACTAATACAAGATACAACTACTGCTAACACTACTAATAAACAATAAAACTACTGCTAACACCACTAAGACAACTAATAAAAACTACTGCTAACACTACTAATACAACTAATAAAAACTACTGCTAACACTACTAATACAACTAATAAAAACTACTGCTAACACTACTAATACAACTACTGCTAACACTACAACTAATACAACTACTGCTAACACTACTAATACAACTAATAAAAACTACTGCTAACACTACTAATACAACTAATAAAAACTACTGCTAACACTACTAATAACACTACTGCTAACACTACTAATACAACTAATACAACTACTGCTAACACTACTAATACAACTAATAAAAACTACTGCTAACACTACTAATACAACTAATAAAATCTACTGCTAACACTACTAATACAACTAATACCACTACTGCTAACACTACTAATACAACTACTGCTAAAACTACTAATACAACTAATAAAAACTACTGCTAACACCACTAATACAACTAATAAAAACTACTGCTAACAATACGAATACAACTAATAAAAACTACTGCTAACACTACTAATACAACTACTGCTAACACTACTAATACAACGAATACAACTACTGCTAACACTACTAATACAACTAATAAAAACTACTGCTAACACTACTAATACAACTAATAAAATCTACTGCTAACACTACTAATACCACTACTGCTAACACTACTAATACAACTACTGCTAACACTACTAATACAACTAATAAAAACTACTGCTAACACTACTAATACAAACTAATAAAAATATAACTAATACAACTACTGCTAACACTACTAATACAACTAATAAAACTACTGCTAACACTACTAATACAACCTATTTATTATGACAGACCAGCTAGATCTACTGTCTCTATTATATTATGACAGACCAGCTAGATCTACTGTCTCTATTATATATGACAGACCAGCTAGATCTACTGTCTCTATTATATTATGACAGACCAGCTAGATCTACTGTCTCTATTATATATGACAGACCAGCTAGATCTACTGTCTCTATTATATATGACAGACCAGCTAGATCTCTGTCTCTATTATAATTGACAGACCAGCTAGATCTACTGTCTCTATTATATTATGACAGACCAGCTAGATCTACTGTCTCTATTATATATATGACAGACCAGCTAGATCTACTGTCTCTATTATATTATGACAGACCAGCTAGATCTACTGTCTCTATTATATTATGACAGACCAGCTAGATCTACTGTCTCTATTATATTATGACAGACCAGCTAGATCTACTGTCTCTATTATATTATGACAGACCAGCTAGATCTACTGTCTCTATTATATTATGACAGACCAGCTAGATCTACTGTCTCTATTATATTATGACAGACCAGCTAGATCTACTGTCTCTATTATATTATGACAGACCAGCTAGATCTACTGTCTCTATTATATTATGACAGACCAGCTAGATCTACTGTCTCTATTATATTATGACAGACCAGCTAGATCTACTGTCTCTATTATATTATGACAGACCAGCTAGATCTACTGTCTCTATTATATTATGACAGACCAGATCTATGTCTGATAAATGACAGACCAGTAGATCTACTGTCTCTATTATATTATGACAGACCAGCTAGATCTACTGTCTCTATTATTATGACAGACCAGCTAGATCTACTGTCTCTATTATATTATGACAGACCAGCTAGATCTACTGTCTCTATTATATATGACAGACCAGCTAGATCTACTGTCTCTATTATATTATGACAGACCAGCTAGATCTACTGTCTCTATTATATTATGACAGACCAGCTAGATCTACTGTCTCTATTATATTATGACAGACCAGCTAGATCTACTGTCTCTATTATATTATGACAGACCAGCTAGATCTACTGTCTCTATTATTATGACAGACCAGCTAGATCTACTGTCTCTATTATATTATGACAGACCAGCTAGATCTACTGTCTCTATTATATATGACAGACCAGCTAGATCTACTGTCTCTATTATATTATGACAGACCAGCTAGATCTACTGTCTCTATTATATTATGACAGACCAGCTAGATCTACTGTCTCTATTATATTATGACAGACCAGCTAGATCTACTGTCTCTATTATATTATGACAGACCAGCTAGATCTACTGTCTCTATTATATTATGACAGACCAGCTAGATCTACTGTCTCTATTATATTATGACAGACCAGCTAGATCTACTGTCTCTATTTATTATGACAGACCAGCTAGATCTACTGTCTCTATTATTATGACAGACCAGCTAGATCTACTGTCTCTATTATATTATGACAGACCAGCTAGATCTACTGTCTCTATATATTACAGACAGAAAATCTCTATTATAATTGACAGACCAGCTAGATCTACTGTCTCTATTATATTATGACAGACCAGCTAGATCTACTGTCTCTATTATATTATGACAGACCAGCTAGATCTACTGTCTCTATTATATTATGACAGACCAGCTAGATCTACTGTCTCTATTATATTATGACAGACCAGCTAGATCTACTGTCTCTATTATATTATGACAGACCAGCTAGATCTACTGTCTCTATTATATTATGACAGACCAGCTAGATCTACTGTCTCTATTATATTATGACAGACCAGCTAGATCTACTGTCTCTATTATATTATGACAGACCAGCTAGATCTACTGTCTCTTTATATTATGACAGACCAGCTAGATCTACTGTCTCTATTATATTATGACAGACCAGCTAGATCTACTGTCTCTATTATATTATGACAGACCAGCTAGATCTACTGTCTCTATTATATTATGACAGACCAGCTAGATCTACTGTCTCTATTATATTATGACAGACCAGCATAGATCTACTGTCTCTATTATTATGACAGACCAGCTAGATCTACTGTCTCTATTATATTATGACAGACCAGCTAGATCTACTGTCTCTATTATATATGACAGACCAGCTAGATCTACTGTCTCTATTATATTATGACAGACCAGCTAGATCTACTGTCTCTATTATATTATGACAGACCAGCTAGATCTACTGTCTCTATTATATTATGACAGACCAGCTAGATCTACTGTCTCTATTATATTATGACAGACCAGCTAGATCTACTGTCTCTATTATATTATGACAGACCAGCTAGATCTACTGTCTCTATTATATTATGACAGACCAGCTAGATCTACTGTCTCTATTATATTATGACAGACCAGCTAGATCTACTGTCTCTATTATATTATGACAGACCAGCTAGATCTACTGTCTCTATTATAATGACAGACCAGCTAGATCTACTGTCTCTATTATATTATGACAGACCAGCTAGATCTACTGTCTCTATTATATTATGACAGACCAGCTAGATCTACTGTCTCTATTATATTATGACAGACCAGCTAGATCTACTGTCTCTATTATATTATGACAGACCAGCTAGATCTACTGTCTCTATTATATTATGACAGACCAGCTAGATCTACTGTCTCTATTATATTATGACAGACCAGCTAGATCTACTGTCTCTATTATATTATGACAGACCAGCTAGATCTACTGTCTCTATTATATTATGACAGACCAGCTAGATCTACTGTCTCTATATAATTGACAGACCAGCTAGATCTACTGTCTCTATTATATTGACAGACCACTAGAGATCTACTGTCTCTATTATATTATGACAGACCAGCTAGATCTACTGTCTCTATTATATTATGACAGACCAGCTAGATCTACTGTCTCTATTATATTATGACAGACCAGCTAGATCTACTGTCTCTATTATATTATGACAGACCAGCTAGATCTACTGTCTCTATTATATTATGACAGACCAGCTAGATCTACTGTCTCTATTATAATATGACAGACCAGCTAGATCTACTGTCTCTATTATATTATGACAGACCAGCTAGATCTACTGTCTCTATTATATTATGACAGACCAGCTAGATCTACTGTCTCTATTAATTATGACAGACCAGCTAGATCTACTGTCTCTATTATATTATGACAGACCAGCTAGATCTACTGTCTCTATTATATTATGACAGACCAGCTAGATCTACTGTCTCTATTATATTATGACAGACCAGCTAGATCTACTGTCTCTATTATTATGACAGACCAGCTAGATCTACTGTCTCTATTATATTATGACAGACCAGCTAGATCTACTGTCTCTATTATATTATGACAGACCAGCTAGATCTACTGTCTCTATTATATTATGACAGACCAGCTAGATCTACTGTCTCTATTATATTATGACAGACCAGCTAGATCTACTGTCTCTATTATATTATGACAGACCAGCTAGATCTACTGTCTCTATTATATTATGACAGACCAGCTAGATCTACTGTCTCTATTATATTATGACAGACCAGCTAGATCTACTGTCTCTATTATATTATGACAGACCAGCTAGATCTACTGTCTCTATTATATTATGACAGACCAGCTAGATCTACTGTCTCTATTATTATGACAGACCAGCTAGATCTACTGTCTCTATTTATTATGACAACCAGCTAGATCTACTGTCTCTATTATATTATGACAGACCAGCTAGATCTACTGTCTCTATTATATTATGACAGACCACTAGATCTACTGTCTCTATTATATTATGACAGACCAGCTAGATCTACTGTCTCTATTATATTATGACAGACCAGCTAGATCTACTGTCTCTATTATATTATGACAGACCAGCTAGATCTACTGTCTCTATTATATTATGACAGACCAGCTAGATCTACTGTCTCTATTATATTATGACAGACCAGCTAGATCTACTGTCTCTATTATATTATGACAGACCAGCTAGATCTACTGTCTCTATTATATTATGACAGACCAGCTAGATCTACTGTCTCTATTATATTATGACAGACCAGCTAGATCTACTGTCTCTATTATATATGACAGACCAGCTAGATCTACTGTCTCTATTATATTATGACAGACCAGCTAGATCTACTGTCTCTATTAATTATGACAGACCAGCTAGATCTACTGTCTCTATTATATATGACAGACCAGCTAGATCTACTGTCTCTATTATATTATGACAGACCAGCTAGATCTACTGTCTCTATTATATTATGACAGACCAGCTAGATCTACTGTCTCTATTATATTATGACAGACCAGCTAGATCTACTGTCTCTATTATATTATGACAGACCAGCTAGATCTACTGTCTCTATTATATTATGACAGACCAGCTAGATCTACTGTCTCTATTATATTATGACAGACCAGCTAGATCTCTGTCTCTATTATTTATGACAGAAGATCTACTGTCTCTATTATTATGACAGACCAGCTAGATCTACTGTCTCTATTATATTATGACAGACCAGCTAGATCTACTGTCTCTATTATATTATGACAGACCAGCTAGATCTACTGTCTCTATTATATTATGACAGACCAGCTAGATCTACTGTCTCTATTATATTATGACAGACCAGCTAGATCTACTGTCTCTATTATATTATGACAGACCAGCTAGATCTACTGTCTCTATTATATTATGACAGACCAGCTAGATCTACTGTCTCTATTATATTATGACAGACCAGCTAGATCTACTGTCTCTATTATATTATGACAGACCAGCTAGATCTACTGTCTATTATATTATGACAGACCAGCTAGATCTACTGTCTCTATTATATTATGACAGACCAGCTAGATCTACTGTCTCTATTATATTATGACAGACCAGCTAGATCTACTGTCTCTATTATATTATGACAGACCAGCTAGATCTACTGTCTCTATATATTATGACAGACCAGCTAGATCTACTGTCTCTATTATTATATTATGACAGACCAGCTAGATCTACTGTCTCTATTATATTATGACAGACCAGCTAGATCTACTGTCTCTATTATATTATGACAGACCAGCTAGATCTACTGTCTCTATTATATTATGACAGACCAGCTAGATCTACTGTCTCTATTATATTATGACAGACAGCTAGATCTACTGTCTCTATTATATTATGACAGACCAGCTAGATCTACTGTCTCTATTATATTATGACAGACCAGCTAGATCTACTGTCTCTATTATATTATGACAGACCAGCTAGATCTACTGTCTCTATTATATTATGACAGACCAGCTAGATCTACTGTCTCTATATATTATGACAGACCAGCTAGATCTACTGTCTCTATTATATTATGACAGACCAGCTAGATCTACTGTCTCTATTATATTATGACAGACCAGCTAGATCTACTGTCTCTATTATATGACAGACCAGCTAGATCTACTGTCTCTATATATTATGACAGACCAGCTAGATCTACTGTCTCTATTATATATGACAGACCAGCTAGATCTACTGTCTCTATTATATTATGACAGACCAGCTAGATCTACTGTCTCTATTATATTATGACAGACCAGCTAGATCTACTGTCTCTATTATATTATGACAGACCAGCTAGATCTACTGTCTCTATTATATTATGACAGACCAGCTAGATCTACTGTCTCTATTACTACTAATACAACTAATACACTACTGCTAACACTACTAATACAACTACTGCTAACACTACTAATACAAAAATAATACACTACTGCTAACACTACTAATACAACTACTGCTAACACTACTAATACAACTAATAAAATCTACTGCTAACACTACTAATACAACTACTGCTAACACTACTAATACAACTACTGCTAACACCACTAATACAACTACTGCTAACACTACTAATACAACTAATAAAATCTACTGCTAACACTACTAATACAACTACTACTAATACAACTACTGCTAACACTACTAATACAACTACTGCTAACACTACTAATACAACTAATAAAAACTACTGCTAACACTACTAATACAACTAATAAAAACTACTGCTAACACTACTAATACAACTAATACAACTACTGCTAACACTACTAATACAACTACTGCTAACACTACGAATACAACTAATACAACTACTGCTAACACTACTAATACAACTACTGCTAACACTACTAATACAACGAATACAACTACTGCTAACACTACTAATACAACAAATAAAAACTACTGCTAACACTACCAATACAACTAATAAAAACTACTGCTAACACTACTAATACAACTACTGCTAACACTACTAATACAACTACTGCTAACACTACTAATACAACTAATAAAAACTACTGCTAACACTACTAATACAACTAATAAAAATAACTAATACAACTACTGCTAAAACTACTAATACAACTAATAAAAACTACTGCTAACACCACTAAGACAACTAATAAAAACTACTGCTAACACTACTAATACAACTAATAAAACTACTGCTAACACTACTAATACAACTAATAAAAACTACTGCTAACACTACTAATACAACTACTGCTAACACTACTAATACAACTAATAAAAACTACTGCTAACACTACTAATACAACTAATAAAATCTACTGCTAACACTACTAATACAACTAATACCACTACTGCTAACACTACTAATACAACTACTGCTAACACTACTAATACAACTAATAAAAACTACTGCTAACACTACTAATACAACTAATAAAAATAACTAATACAACTACTGCTAAAACTACTAATACAACTAATAAAAACTACTGCTAACACCACTAAGACAACTAATAAAAACTACTGCTAACACTACTAATACAACTAATAAAAACTACTGCTAACACTACTAATACAACTAATAAAAACTACTGCTAATACTACTAATACAACTACTGCTAACACTACCAATACAACTAATAAAATCTACTGCTAACCCTACTAATACAACTACTGCTAACACTACTAATACAACTACTGATAACACCACTAATACAACTACTGCTAACACTACTAATACAACTAATAAAATCTACTGCTAACACTACTAATACAACTACTACTAACACTACTAATACAACTAATAAAAACTACTGCTAACACTACTAATACAACTAATAAAAACTACTGCTAACACTACTAATACAACTACTGCTAACACTACTAATACAACTACTGCTAACACTACTAATACAACTAATAAAAACTACTGCTAACACTACTAATACAACTAATACCACTACTGCTAACACTACTAATACCACTACTGCTAACACTATTAATACAACTACTGCTAACACTACTAATACAACTAATAAAAACTACTGCTAACACTACTAATACAACTACTGCTAACACTACTAATACAACTAATAAAATCTACTGCTAACCCTACTAATACAACTACTGCTAACACTACTAATACAACTAATAAAATCTACTGCTAACACTACTAATACAACTACTACTAATACAACTACTGCTAACACTACTAATACAACTACTGCTAACACTACTAATACAACTAATAAAAACTACTGCTAACACTACTAATACAACTAATAAAAACTACTGCTAACACTACTAACACTACTAATACAACTACTGCTAACACTACTAATACAACTACTGCTAACACTACGAATACAACTAATACAATTACTGCTAACACTACTAATACAACTACTGCTAACACTACTAATACAACGAATACAACGAATACAACTACTGCTAACACTACTAATACAACTAATAAAAACTACTGCTAACACTACTAATACAACTAATAAAAACTACTGCTAACACTACTAATACAACTACTGCTAACACTACTAATACAACTACTGCTAACACTACTAATACAACTAATAAAAACTACTGCTAACACTACTAATACAACTAATAAAATCTACTGCTAACACTACTAATACAACTAATACCACTACTGCTAACACTACTAATACAACTACTGCTAACACTACTAATACAACTACTGCTAACACTACTAATACAACTAATAAAAACTACTGCTAACACTACTAATACAACTAATAAAAACTACTGGCTAACACTACTAATACAACTACTGCTAACACTACTAATACAACTAATAAAATCTACTGCTAACCCTACTAATACAACTACTGCTAACACTACTAATACAACTACTGCTAACACCACTAATACAACTACTGCTAACACTACTAATACAACTAATAAAATCTACTGCTAACACTACTAATACAACTACTACTAATACAACTACTGCTAACACTACTAATACAACTACTGCTAACACTACTAATACAACTAATAAAAACTACTGCTAACACTACTAATACAACTAATAAAAACTACTGCTAACACTACTAATACAACTAATACAACTACTGCTAACACTACTAATACAACTACTGCTAACACTACGAATACAACTAATACAACTACTGCTAACACTACTAATACAACGAATACAACTACTGCTAACACTACTAATACAACTAATAAAAACTACTGCTAACACTACCAATACAACTAATAAAAACTACTGCTAACACTACTAATACAACTACTGCTAACACTACTAATACAACTACTGCTAACACTACTAATACAACTAATAAAAACTACTGCTAACACTACTAATACAACTAATAAAAATAACTAATACAACTACTGCTAAAACTACTAATACAACTAATAAAAACTACTGCTAACACCACTAAGACAACTAATAAAAACTACTGCTAACACTACTAATACAACTAATAAAAACTACTGCTAACACTACTAATACAACTAATAAAAACTACTGCTAACACTACTAATACAACTACTGCTAACACTACCAATACAACTAATAAAATCTACTGCTAACCCTACTAATACAACTACTGCTAACACTACTAATACAACTAATAAAATCTACTGCTAACACTACTAATACAACTACTACTAATACAACTACTGCTAACACTACTAATACAACTACTGCTAACACTACTAATACAACTAATAAAAACTACTGCTAACACTACTAATACAACTAATAAAAACTACTGCTAACACTACTAATACAACTAATAAAAACTACTGCTAACACTACTAATACAACTACTGCTAACACTACCAATACAACTAATAAAATCTACTGCTAACCCTACTAATACAACTACTGCTAACACTACTAATACAACTACTGCTAACACCACTAATACAACTACTGCTAACACTACTAATACAACTAATAAAATCTACTGCTAACACTACTAATACAACTACTACTAATACAACTACTGCTAACACTACTAATACAACTACTGCTAACACTACTAATACAACTAATAAAAACTACTGCTAACACTACTAATACAACTAATAAAAACTACTGCTAACACTACTAATACAACTACTACTAATACAACTACTGCTAACACCACTAATACAACTACTGCTAACACTACTAATACAACTAATAAAATCTACTGCTAACACTACTAATACAACTACTACTAATACAACTACTGCTAACACTACTAATACAACTACTGCTAACACTACTAATACAACTAATAAAAACTACTGCTAAAACTACTAATACAACTAATAAAAACTACTGCTAACACTACTAATACAACTAATACAACTACTGCTAACACTACTAATACAACTAATAAAAACTACTGCTAACACTACTAATACAACTAATAAAAACTACTGCTAACACTACTAATACAACTAATACAACTACTGCTAACACTACTAATACAACTACTGCTAACACTACGAATACAACTAATACAACTACTACTATACAACTACTGCTAACACTACTAATACAACGAATACAACTAATAACTGCTAAACACTACTAATCAACCTAATAAAAACTACTGCTAACTCACTACTAATACAACTAATAAAAACTACTGCTAACACTACTAATACAACTAATACAACTACTGCTAACACTACTAATACAACTACTGCTAACACTACGAATACAACTAATACAACTACTACTAATACAAACTACTGCTAACACTACTAATACAAACGAATACAACTACTGCTAACACTTACTAATACAACTAATAAAAAACTACTGCTAACACTACTATACAACTTAATAAAAACTACTGCTAACACTACTAATACAACTAATAAAAACTACTCGCTAACACTACTAATAAACTACTGCTAACACTACCAATACAACTAATAAAATCTACTGCTAACCCTACTAATACAACTACTGCTAACACTACTAATACAACTAATAAAATCTACTGCTAACACTACTAATACAACTACTACTAATACAACTACTGCTAACACTACTAATACAACTACTGCTAACACTACTAATACAACTAATAAAAACTACTGCTAACACTACTAATACAACTAATAAAAACTACTGCTAACACTACTAATACAACTAATAAAAACTACTGCTAACACTACTAATACAACTACTGCTAACACTACCAATACAACTAATAAAATCTACTGCTAACCTACTAATACAACTACTGCTAACACTACTAATACAACTACTGCTAACACCACTAATACAACTACTGCTAACACTACTAATACAACTAATAAAATCTACTGCTAACACTACTAATACAACTACTACTAATACAACTACTGCTAACACTACTAATACAACTACTGCTAACACTACTAATACAACTAATAAAAACTACTGCTAACACTACTAATACAACTAATAAAAACTACTGCTAACCCTACTAATACAACTACTGCTAACACCACTAATACAACTACTGCTAACACTACTAATACAACTAATAAAATCTACTGCTAACACTACTAATACAACTACTACTAATACAACTACTGCTAACACTACTAATACAACTACTGCTAACACTACTAATACAACTAATAAAAACTACTGCTAAAACTACTAATACAACTAATAAAAACTACTGCTAACACTACTAATACAACTAATACAACTACTGCTAACACTACTAATACAACTAATAAAAACTACTGCTAACACTACTAATACAACTAATAAAAACTACTGCTAACACTACTAATACAACTAATACAACTACTGCTAACACTACTAATACAACTACTGCTAACACTACGAATACAACTAATACAACTACTACTAATACAACTACTGCTAACACTACTAATACAACGAATACAACTACTGCTAACACTACTAATACAACTAATAAAAACTACTGCTAACACTACTAATACAACTAATAAAAACTACTGCTAACACTACTAATACAACTACTGCTAACACTACTAATACAACGAATACAACTACTGCTAACACTACTAATACAACTAATAAAAACTACTGCTAACACTACTAATACAACTAATAAAAACTACTGCTAACACTACTAATAAAACTACTGCTAACACTACTAATACAACTACTGCTAACACTACTAATACAACTACTGCTAACACTACTAATACAACTAATAAAAACTACTGCTAACACTACTAATACAACTAATAAAACTACTGCTAACACTACTAATACAACTAATAAAAACTACTGCTAACACTACTAATACAACTACTGCTAACACTACTAATAAAACTACTGCTAACACTACTAATACAACTACTGCTAACACTACTAATACAACTACTGCTAACACTACTAATACAACTAATAAAAACTACTGCTAACACTACTAATAAAAACTACTGCTAACACTACTAATACAACTACTGCTAACACTACTAATACAACTACTGCTAACACTACTAATACAACTAATAAAAACTACTGCTAACACTACTAATACAACTAATAAAAACTACTGCTAACACTACTAATAAAAACTACTGCTAACACTACTAATACAACTAATAAAAACTACTGCTAACACTACTAATACAACTACTGCTAACACTACTAATAAAACTACTGCTAACACTACTAATACAACTACTGCTAACACTACTAATACAACTATTGCTAACACTACTAATACAACTAATAAAAACTTCAGCTAACACTACTAATAAAACTACTGCTAACACTACTAATACAACTACTGCTAACACTACTAATACAACTACTGCTAACACTACTAATACAACTAATAAAATCTACTGCTAACACTACGAATACAACTAATAAAAACTACTGCTAACACTACTAATACAACTAATAAAAACTACTGCTAATACTACTAATACAACTAATAAAAACTACTGCTAACACTACTAATACAACTAATAAAAACTACTGCTAACACTACTAATACAACCAAGTACCTATAATACAGAGATACATATTTACAAACATCTTCACATGGTGATGTTTCTATTACTTAAAAACACAGTTTGTTCTTAACATTCGAAAAAGGCCTTTCTTAAATTCCCTGTGTGATTGTAATGTCCTGATTTCTGTATGTAAATTATTTCAGTAAGTTGGGCCTTTGTATCTGAAAGATCTTACTCCAACCTCATGATATACCCGTAGAATTTGTGATTGCTACTGTTTTTGAAAGGAGTAGTGTGTGTCTTGTAAAGTGAGTATATACAGGGCACAGGAGGTTGGTGGCACCTTAATTGGGGAAGACGGGCTCGTGATAGTGGCTGGAGCGGAATACGTGGAATGGTATCATTCCATTCACTCCTTTGCAGACATTATGAGATGTCCTCCCCCTCCGCAGCCTCCACTGATACAGAGAGATTTAAATAGATACATTTAGAAAGAAATTGGTACCAATGCAGTTGTCTTCTGTTAGACAGTGACACACCATTTAGTGATTCACACATTGTGCAATGATGTGTCTTATAATGGCATCCAAGAATCAATCTTCAAAGATTGATATCAATTACATCTCATTCATAAAGTAAGGTCGTGGTTGTGTTTTTATAGAGAATGTCACCATAGTCTATTATAGGAAGCAGCAGTTGAGTTACTAAGGTCTTTCTAATGGATTAAGTAAAACAATTATTAGATCTGTGTAGTAATCTAAGCTTATAGTTAATTGTTTTTCGAATATAATCAATGTGCTTTTCAAAAGATCATTCAGAATATATCCTCAAACCCAGATATGTCAAACCATCAACACTTTCAAGCATTGTTCCATTACTTGCATGGATTTTGAAATGGCCAGCTGTGGAATTTATTCTTTTCTGTGTACATATCCATGCAATGTTGTCTTAATGTGTGTGTGTGTATATATATCAGAGCGAGGAGAAGACCCGTATTAACTCATCCTTGGAGCATCGTTTCCATGAATTGGAGACTCACTATGCCGAGGCCACCACACTAGTGCACTTACAAGGGACCCTCATCTACGACCTTCAGGTACACAGTACAGTACACATCTTATAGTACCAGTAATGTAATAATCGAAGTACATTTTTCAAACATGTTGAGAGCTTGTCGTCTGTCTCTCTAGGCCCAGATCCATAACCTGTCTCGGCTGGTAGAGAGTGTACGGAGGAACCCTGGCTGTATGATCAACATTGTCGGTACCAGCCCTCAGATGAGTTCAGAGGAGGCCCTGCATCCAGGTACATAGACACCCATTATTGATAAACACACACACACACACACACACACACACACACACACACACACACACACACACACACACACACACACACACACTATCAGATATATTTATATATATATGTTAATATTATTGCCTTATTTTGGACTTATTTAACATATCTACAATTCATTGGAGCCAAGGTCTACAATTTACCAGTAGGGGGTGACAAGCCTCTTTAAAAGTATTCTCTGAGTCCAATATCCCACCTGTTCATCTCTGCTCAAATACTGCATTTTTAAGTTTGTGTCAAATACTGATGAAACACTCTGTGTTTTCTCTGTCCGCCAGAGGTACAGCATGTGAGGAACTGTCCTATAGATTGTGCGTCTATCTACTATAACGGTGTGAGGCGCTCTGGTCTTTACACGGTGGTGCCTTCACTGGGGGTTATGCCTGTCGAGGTTTACTGTGACATGGAGACAGAGGGTGAGGGTTATATACTCTCACAAGTGTCACACATGAACAGAGTTGGTTTGTGGTTTGAAGAACCAGTTTGATCAGTCAATAACATATCCTCATAATGTGTGTTTACATAACTTGTACACTACCAATGCCAAGAGTGTGCAAAAGATGTCATCAAGGCAAAGGGTGGCTATTTGAAGAATCTCAAATATAAAATATATTTTGATTTGGTTAACACCTTTTTGGTTATTACATGATTCCATATGTGTTATTTCATAGTTTTGATCTCTTCACTATTATTCGACAATGTAGAAAATAGTAAAAATAAAGAAAAACTCTTGAATAAGTAGGTGTTCTAAAACTTTTGACCGGTAGTGTATGTCATATTTAATGTATACGTATCCTCTCCTTCTCCCAGGTGGTGGCTGGACGATGCTCCAGCGGCGTGTGGATGGCTCTGTGACCTTTGACCGGAGCTGGAGGGAGTATAAGGACGGGTTTGGTGATATGCATTCTGAGTTCTGGCTGGGTAACGACCACATCCATGACCTGACCAGCCAGGGAGACTATAGCCTCAGGATTGACCTAGAGGACTGGAGCAACAAGCACAAACACGCCCTCTACCAGAGCTTCAGGTGGGGGTTAGAGACAAACACGCCCTCTACCAGAGCTTCAGGTGGGGGTTAGAGACAAACACGCCCTCTTCGAGAGCTTCAGGTGGGGGTTAGAGACAAACACGCCCTCTACCAGAGCTTTAGGTGGGGGTTAGAGACAAACACGCCCTCTACCAGAGCTTCAGGTGGGGGTTAGAGACAAACACGCCCTCTACCAGAGCTTCAGGTAGGGGTTAGAGACAAACACGCCTTCTACCAGAGCTTCAGGTGGGGGTTAGAGACAAAACAGGCCCTCTACCAGAGCTTCAGGTGGGGGTTAGATACAAACATTCTACCAATATAGTGCCTTTTGGGTAATGTGATGGGTAGTGTAATTTGAACATTGTCATTAAGAAAACATTTCCAACTTCAAGAGGTTAAATTAAGACAAATTACTAGAAAACGGACTGTAAAAGGGACTGGGTTGACAGTAAAAGGGTTGACAATTGAATCTTTATCAGCCGTAACTCCCCATGTGACAGGGGGAATGGAAGCTTGTTGTGAGGAACAGGGAGGGGGAATGGAAGCTTGTTGTGTGGAACAGGGAGGGGGAATGGAAGCTTGTTGTGAGGAACAGGGAGGGGGAATGGAAGCTTGTTGTGTGGAACAGAGAGGGGGAATGGAAGCTTGTTGTGTGGAACAGGGAGGGGGAATGGAAGCTTGTTGTGTGGAACAGGGAGGGGGAATGGAAGCTTGTTGTGTGGAACAGGGAGGGGGAATGGAAGCTTGTTGTGTGGGACAGGGAGGGGGAATGGAAGCTTGTTGTGTGGAACAGGGAGGGGGAATGGAAGCTTGTTGTGTGGAACAGGGAGGGGGAATGGAAGCTTGTTGTGTGGAACAGGGAGGGGGAATGGAAGCTTGTTGTGTGGAACAGGGAGGGGGAATTGAATGCAAGCTTAACAACAATATTTTAACATGTTAAAACATTTCTAGCCTACAATGAGTAACAGGGTTGACATGTTATACTCAATGTACTCAATTTTCCAACACAAAACACCCCAAAAAAACAGTAGAACCATCTCACCTGCTTCTACACTATGATTTGACTATTAATGTTCAATGTTCCTTTTTCAAAAGAAATAGTTTTACCATATTAAAACGAGAGTCCAGTTCACATTTCAGGGTAGACCTTAAACCTGATTAACCTTAATTAATCACTAATCGCATTAAATAAGTAAAATTACTTGTCCAAAGCAACAAAATAACCAGGGCTTAACAACAATGGTGAAAACTTGTGAAAACCTTGGGGTTGAGTGGGTTAACATTTTTGCAGAAGTTGGACATTTCAAAATGGTAATTTTCTGTGGATTTTCAATTTTTATTTGAATGAAAACACACACACTGTTAATGGAATTTGGAATGACCTAGACATTCTCTTTTGGGTGGCATTTTAACTTCTGCTTGTCCGTGTGTGTGTGTGTCTCCATACAGTGTGGATGGGGAGGACAGCCAGTACTGTCTCCATGTGTCTGGTTTCAGTGGGACGACGGAGGACTCATTCAGCTGGTACCATGACAAGCAGGGCTTCAGCACCCCCGACACTGGCAACATCTGTGCTGAGATATCCCACGGAGGCTGGTGGTACAACCAGTGCTTCTACGCCAACCTCAACGGAGTCTACTACAGAGTAACAACCTCACCATACAGACACACACACACTGCACAATAAATGACCTTGTCAGATAGAATGTGAATGGTATGTGAATGTTTGATAGAGGTATGTGTGTAATGATAATCAAAAGTATATTCATAACCAATCAAACAATCAAATGTTTTTTATAATCACCTTTTTGCATCAGCAGTTGTCACAAAGTGCTTGACAGATATTTACAGACCTATAGGTATCTGGTCACCGGTATTCCTCCCTGTTACCACCCTGACCGCTGACTCTGACTGTGTTTGTGACCCCACAGGGAGGCCGGTATTCCCCCAAGGGGAAGAACCCTCTAGGACCAGACGGAATCGTGTGGTATTCCTGGAAGGACTCGGACTACTACTCTCTAAGGAAAGTCAGTATGATGATCCGCCCACGTACCTTCCGCCCACGCATGTCACCCTGAGAAACCACCGCATGGCCATGACAACCACCCCTGATGACGGTCAGGCTCCATAATGGCTCGTCTGATCTGATGACATCACCACAGACATACATGCTCTACACTTTTACAGTGAAATGTGCTGTAAACCTTACTCACCGCTCTGGAGATGGATTTTCAGTGTGTGCACATATTTCTGAATGTGTGTGGATATATTTTTGCATAATGTTTAAATTTGCATATGTGGCCATGCCACCAATAAGCCTGACAGGCACAGGAGGCTGGTGAGGCGAGGACGGCTCATAATAATGTCTGGAATAGAGTGAATGGAATATTATCAAACACATGGAAACCACGTTTGATACCATTCAATTTATTCCGTTCCAACCATTAATGAGCCCATCCTCCCAAATGAAGGTGCCACCAGCCACCTGTGCTCAGTGAGAAGCTCAGTCCTGGATACTGTGGCATGTTGTACTAAAGTCTTCTGACCAATACAGACACAGCAACAGATATTGTCCAGTGAACTCTGAGAAACAAGTATTGAATGGAAGGTGTGGCACACGTCCAGAAGTCCTTTGTGTGTTGTGTTGACCTGTCTAGAAGATGGCTGGAGTTACATAGATTCCACAGTCCTGTACTATAATAACATGACTGTGCCAAACTATCAGCCTATTGCTGGAGGGATGAAGGGGAACTTCCCTCCTATAGATCCACAGGCAGGTGGACAATATACTATACAGTACATAAAATGCTATATATTATACCATACATAATATATAGAAGAGAAAAGACACTGTTTAAACTGCAATGTGTGTTAGTGTGAAGACTAAGGGCTGAATCCCAACTAGAAAAACACAAAACTCAGATGAATGTAAATATAACGTTCTTACATGTTAGCTCTTAACCAGACTGACTTAAAAGGAGCAATTAGGGTTAAGTACCTTGCTCACGGACACAGACAGATTTTTCACCTTGTCGGCTTGGGGATTCAAACCAGCGAACTTTCGGTTATTGGCCCAACACTATTAACCACTAGGCTAACTGCCGCTGTTCTTAAACTGCAGTTAGCATTCAAACACAAGGAAGTGTGGGTGTTTACGGCCTTGTGTGCAGATTGAGATATTTACCTATTTGTGTGTGTAGATTGAGATACACTACATGACCAAAAGTATGTGGACACCTACTTGTCGAACCATCTCATTCCAAAATCATGGGCATTAACATGGGAGTTGGTCCCCCCTTTGCTGCTATAACAGCCTCCACTCTTCTGGGAAGGCTTTCCACATTGCTGCAGGGACTTGCTTCCATTCAGCATCAAGAGCATTAGTGAGGAGTGGCACTGGTGTTGGGCGATAAGCAGTCGGCGTTCTAATTCATCCCAAAGGTGTTTACTGGGGTTAAGGTCAGGGATCTGTGCAAGCCAGTCAAGATCTTCCACACCGATTTGCGACAAACCATTTCTGTATGGACCTCGCTTTGAACACAGGGGCTTTGTCATGCTGAAACTGGAAAGGGCCTTCCCCAAACTATTGCCACAAAGTTGGAAGCACAGAATCATATAGAATGTCATTGTAGGCTGTAGTGTTCAGATTTCCCTTCACTGGAAGTAACGGGCCTAAACCTAACCATGAAAAACAGCCCCAGACCATTATTCCTCTTCCACCAAACTTTACAGTGGGCACTATGCATTTGGGCAGGTAGCGTTCTCCTGGCATTTGTCAAACCCAGATTCGTCGGACTCCAGCTGACGCTTGGCATGGTGATCTTAGTCTTGTGCAGTGGAAACGCTGGAAACCTGTTTTGAGGCCAACATTTTTACAAAAACAAATACATTTTTTGGGGGGGGGGCGGGGGGGGGGGGGGCATGTTACTAATAAAGCCGCATACAAACACAGTCTCTTTTTTGTTTTCTTGAGTAAGGCAACTCCAAAATGCAGGTGTTTCAGCCTAGCTCAGTGTTCTGTCACTCATGGGGACACTATGTCACTGCCAAGTTTAATGGTAATGCAACCTTTATTTAACCAGGTCGGCCAGTTGAGAATAAGTTCTCATTTACAACAGCAACCTGGCCAAGATAAAGCAAAGCAGTGCGACAAATACAACTACACAGAGTTACACAAACAAACGTACAGTCAATAACACAATAGAACAATCTATGTACAGTGTGTGCAAATGTAGAAGAGTAGGGAGGTAGGCAATAAATAGGCCATGGAAGCGAAATAATTACAATTTAGCATTAACACTGGAGTGATAGATTTGCAGATGATGATGTGCAAGTAGAGATACTGGGGTGCAAAAGAGCAAGAGGATAAGTAACAATATGGGGATGAGGTAGTTGGGTGTGCTATTTACAGATAGGCTGTGTACAGGTACAGTGATCGGTAAGCTGCTCTGACAGCTGATGCTTAAAGTTAGAGAGGGAGATAAGTCTCCAGCTTCAGTGATTTTTACAATTAGTTCCAGTCATTGGTAGCAGAGAACTGGAAGGAAAGGCGGCCAAACAAGTGTTGGCTTTGGGGATGACCAGTGAAATATACCTGCTGGAGCGCGTGCTACGGGTGGGTGTTGCTATGGTGACCAGTGAGCTGAGATAAGGTGGGGCTTTGCCTAGGATAGACTTACAGATGCCCTGGAGCCAGTGGGTTTGGCGACGAATATGTAGGGAGGGCCAGCCAACGAGAGCATACAGGTCGCAGTGGTGGGTAGTATATGGGGTTTTGGTGACAAAACAGATGGCACTGTGATAGACTACATCCAGTTTGCTGAGTAGTGTTGGAGGCTATTTTGTAAATGACATCGTCGAAGTCAAGGATCGGTAGGATAGTCAGTTTTACAATGAGGCAATGATCGCTGAGATCCTGGTTGAAGACAGCAGAGGTGTATTTAGAGGGCAAGTTGGTCAGGATGATATCTAAGAGGGTGCCCGTGGTTACGGATTTAGGTTTGTACCTGGTAGGTTCCTTGATAATTTGTGTGAGATTGAGGGCATCGAGCATAGATTGTAGGACGGCCGGGGTGCTAAGCATATCCCAGTTTAGGTCACCTAGCAGCACAAGCTCTGAAGATAGATGGGGGGCAATCAATTCACATATGGTGTCCAGGTCACAGCTGGGGGCTAAAGGGGGTCTATAACAAGTGGCAACAGTGAGAGACTTGTTTCTGGAAAGGTGGATTTTTAAAAGTAGAATCCCGAATTGTTTGGGAACAGACCTGGATAGTATAACAGAACTCTGCAGGCACTCGGTCCACCTGGGCAGTTCTATCTTGGAAAATGTTGTAGTTGGGGATGGAAATGTCATGATTTTTGGTGGCCTTCCTAAACCAGGATTCAGACATGGCTAGGACATCTGGGTTGGTGGAGTGTGCTAAAGCAGTGAATAAAACAAACTTAGGGAGAAGGCTTCTGATGTTAACATGCATGAAACCAAGGCTTTTATAGTTACAGAAGTCAACAAATGAGAGCACATGGGGAATGGGAGTGGAGCTAGGGGCTGCAGGGCCTGGTTAACCTCTATATCACCAGAGGAACAGAGGAGGAGTAGGATAAGTGTACGGATAAAGGCTATAAGAACTGGTTGTCTAGTGCGTTCAGAACAGAGAGTAAAAGGAGCAGATTTCTGGGCGCGGAAGAATAGATTCAAGGAATAATGGTAGGATATCAATACAGTGGAGGTAAACCTAGGCATTGAGTGGCGATGAGAGAGGTTTTGTCTCTCGAGGCACCATTTAAGCCAGGTGAGGTCACCACATGAGTGGGGAGTGGAACAAAAGGGCTAGCTAAGGCATATTGAGCAGGGCTGGAGGCTCTACATAGAAATAATCACAATAATCACTAGCCACAAGACACATTGACATTAGGGAGAGGCATGCGTAGCTGAGTGATCATTAGTGTCCAGTGAGTAGCTAGGCGAGCTGGAGACACGGCGATTCAGACAGCTAGCGGGCCGGAGCTAGCAGACTAGCAGAAGGGCCTTCGGTGGACGTCACGACGGAAGAGCCTGTTGAGACCCCCTCGGAAGGTTACGTCGGCACACCAGTTGTGATGGATCGTTGGCACTCCGTGTCGGCAGTAAAAGGGTCCAGGCCAATTGGCAAAATAGGTATTGTAACCCAAGAAATTGGCTGATGGACCTCTTCAGCTAGACAGGAGATGGGCCTCCAAGCTAACTGGTGCTTGCTTCCGGACAGAGACGTTAGCCAGGAGTAGACACTCGGATAGCAGCTAGCTAGCTGCGATGATCCGGTGTAAAGGTTCAGAGCTTGTGGTAGGAATCCAGAGATGTGGTAGAGAAAAAGCAGTCCAATATGCTCTGGGTTGATATCGCGCTGTGCAGACTGGCAGGAATTGACTGGGCTGTCAACATCATACTTTCAAAATCTTAGCTAGCAGTCATCATCATGAATCAAGTCGACAATCTACTGGCAAATCCTTTTTAACTATTGTCATATTAAGATGAATAATGAAGAGAAATGATAGATTAAACGTATTGGTGCTCATCGGCCATAAACATTACACAACAAGTTAGAAATCCCAAATCCAACAATGAGTGGTTTGGAAGGAATCAGTGACAGTGGCTAACTGCAAGCTTTGCAAACCAAACACTAGCCTGCTATTCAGTGGAATGGCTGTGTGGTCATAGAGAATGCCACCTTCCTGTTCAAGTGAGCATAGCACAACAAGGTGAGTCCAAAAATGTATTGTATGCTCCTGCATAAATGATGTAATATGCCAGGGAGATATGCATACTGCTAAGAAAGTAATACTAAGTGTATGTTGTGCAGTAAGATGTTAGTAGCCCATGTGCCTCACACTAATAATTTGGTCCATATACCCCTCTTATTTTTGCCTACTGTTCTGACTTGGTGTACATGTAGCATTTAACCTGTTTTAGAGAACTGTAATCATCGAATATTGTAAGAGCTTTCATTGTCTGCTTATATATGCCCCCTTTATTTATCCTACGGTTCTTCTGACTTGGTGTACAGGGAGAACACTATAAGAATGGCCCATGTTCTGAATTGTGGCGCTGTACATTTCAATAGTGCAAAACAAATAGTTATATTGACTATGTCCGTCCTACTGTAGCTCGCTCAATGTCTTAATCGAAATTACAGATGGCCTCATCTGCTTGTCGTCACCTTATTTCATAGTTTGTACATCTCAATTGTCAGTAGACACCACATTTGTTTTAGCAAGTCAGCCATATAAGCTATGTTTTTTTTAAAGGCAGTAAATGAGGCTGAATAAACTGTTTTTCACTGCCAGACAAGGCTCTGCTGATAGCCAGGTGTAGCAGTGGTAAGGTGTTGAGACTGCTGTTGGTTGGGACAGCTTTATGTAGGCCCTAACAGTTTGTGGGCATTGTTTGTCACCGTTATAGTGCAATTAATGTATTGTTTAGTGTTGTGTAGTGGCTTTGCTATGATGCATCCCTCTTTTATTTATTTTCCCCCATCAATCGCTACTGGTCTTGTGTGCGTGCGGCTGCTCGGTCATAGAAACCCATTTCATGAAGCTCCCGATGAACAGTTCTTGTGCCGACCTTGCTTCCAGAGGCAGTTTGGAACATGGTAGTGAGTGTTGCAACCGAGGACAGACAGTTTGTATGCACTACAGCACTCGGTGGTCCCATTTTGTGAGCTTGTATGGCTTATCACTTCACATCTGAGCCGTTGTTGCTCTTAGACATTTCCACTTCACAATAACAGTACTTACCAGGGCAGCTCTAGCATGGCAAAAATTTGACAACCTGACTTGTTGGAAAGGTGGCATCCTATGACACTGCCACGTTGAAAGTCACTAAGCTCTTCAGTAAGGCCATTCTACTGCCAATGTTTGTTTATGGAGATTCCATGGCTGTGTAGTCGATTTTGTACACCCGTCAGCAACAAGTGTGGCTAAAACAGTCACATCCACCCATTTTAAGGTGTCCACATACTTCTGTATATATAGCGTATTTAACTCTTTATAGAGTGAAATATTTAACTCTTTCTGGATGTAGAGATAGAGACCCAGCTGCACCTGATTTCAGTCAGAGCTGGGTGCAGGCAGAGTACAGGGTGAAAGACCTCTTTCATTCCACCCTCATAATCAGCACAAACACACTCTTTGACGCTCCGCTCTGCTTATAGACCAACTCATTTTCATTCCTATCCATCTCTACAGAATTTTCAGACGGGGCCTGCAGTGTGTGTATATAAGTGTGTGTGGGTGGGTGGGTGTCGTCCCAAATACACAAGTCCGGCAGAACAAGACATGACTCACACTCACTCCCACAAACACACTCAAAGAAATGCAAACGTGTACACGGAGAGTACAAATCATTTTTATTAAATCAAACTTAATTTCTCCTCTTTCTGGGTGACAACGTATCGCAAATATTACTATACATAAAATAATACCTCAACAACCAAAAAGCACATGCATCAGATAGAATATAGATTTGTATTTATGTGACGAGAATAGAAAGAGGGAGATTAAATAATGATTGAAGATTGCACTGCGGTATTAAGTGGAGTGAGGCAGAGAAGAGCTGTCATAGACACCTGGATAAAGGCATGGCTGTGTCCCAATTGTCTTAACACATTTCCTTACTAACCACTGCTATGTAAGGATTTGATAGGTGAAAACAATATTGTGAAACCGCTCAGCTATTTTTGAAGGAAAGAAAACAAGGAAGCAATTTACGAGTATTGGGACCCAGCCACCATGTTTGGCACTGGCTTTGGGAGAAGCATTGGCTCGCTGATGTTTGGCTTCCATGGACGAGGAGTAGGCTCCCATTGCATAACCTCTAACATTCCCCATCAGGATTTGTCCTTCCAGAAGGGAGAAAAGCAGAACTCCATGTTTTTGGAAAGATGTGAATAGTAAAAAAAAAAAGGCAGGGGGGAATTAGCGAAGCATGCAGTTCTATTTTCTACAGAACGTCAACAAGGCACAGTGGCAGGAAAGGGTCGAGCTTCCTGTTAGAGATCGAGGAAGTGAGTGAAGGAAGAGGCGGGGCACTGCCAGCAGTGTTCAGACACACTCACAAGCAAGGGGCGTGACACACTCTCTCTCATATCTGCTGGAACTTAACTGACAAGGCATAATGCAACATCTCTACTCTGAACTGTGAGTGTGTTTCAATCACTTTAAAAAATCATAAACACAATTTCTGTTGAAATGCTGTGATTAAAAAATGCTGTGATAAGGTCCAAAAGATGACCAGGGGATAATAAAGAACCATGGAGCAAAAAACAACAGCCACAAAGGCGTGCTTGGTCATGGGAGAGATCCATAACACATCCATCCAAACATTACCAGAGAACCAAGGTAGGGAAATGTAGTTTTACTATAATGTGGAACTGAGGAAGTCAGTTCCACATGACTAGCCCATGGATTCAGTCAAACAAGGAAATGCAAACAGTATCCTCTTTGCCAGGGGAAGAGAGCTGCTCTTTTACCTCTGCATTTTGAGTGAATCACTGAGTCAGTGAGGGCAATGCTTAACTGTGTTCAATGAGGGCCTGAATGTTTGTCATGTTACCCTGACCTGAGACACAGGAAGAAGTCAGTGTTGTTTCCTGTGGGACTGGGCTGTTTGGTGCTGTATGTGGCACCCACTGTGCATCAGGCACTGCTGCAATCCACCCATCTGGGTTTCGACTGTCTACACCTCTTCCTAAACAGTCCCTAGACTGTTTAAAACAGATTACATTAGCATCATTAGCTAACGACTGCAGGAAATGAAATTGCACTGAGCGCAAAGGGAAAAAGCAACAGAGTGAGAAATAGAAAAAGAGAGATATCTTGGGTGTTAAGCTGTTTCTTGCATTTTCAGTCTTAGGAGGCAGGTTTACATGGTGGTGAATTGACTGTGTGCTTGTTTCAGCTTCTCAGCAATCTGCCCAAACCAGGAATAAAGAGAAAAATCCCATTGAAAGCCATGTGCTGAATACCTAAATAAAAATATTCATCAGATTGAAGCATTGTTGATGGACTACTATTTGTATGTACAGATGCATCTATTCATAGCAGTCCCTCTCATAGCAGACCTTGTGACCAGGGTCAGAGACAATTGCATGTGAGCATGTGGAAATGACCCATTCATTAATATAATTTCAATGCTAGCAATACTCATTTGCTTTAGATCCACTGTCATTCAGGCAAATAACTCATAGGTTTTCTATTTGAGAAGAAGAAGCTGACATTTTAAAATTGTGTTCTTACCGTCTCGTAGAACTTCACTTGCTCCTCCAGGTACAGCTGCATCACCCTGTTGTAGTCGTAGATACGGTTGCTATGGAAGTGGTTCATCTCAGCTGTGGGCGGGGGGAAAACAGGATATCCACTGTCACGTGATTTAGTATAGATGATGGAACCATCTCTTTATACACCATAGGCTTACAGTACTTTGTGCTAGCACATTTAACCATCGCTAACACATTTAGCATTAGATCAGTAGCCTTACCTTGTAGTGCATATGACATGGTGCTAACACGTTTAGCATTAGACCAGTAGCCTTACCTTGTAGTGCATATGACATGGTGCTAACACGTTTAGCATTAGACCAGTAGCCTTACCTTGTAGTGCATATGACATGGTGCTAACACGTTTAGCCATGGTCACTTTGTCTTGAGGGGTGATCTTGCTAGCTGCCACCAGCCGGTCTCCCTCCTTCACCTTCTCTATGGCCGCCTAACAGTGAAAAGACAGAGCAGTCTTGAGCTTTACACAAAATCCTAGGGATTCAACTTTACAGCTATACTGGATTAAACAGGGATCTACATTAATAGCAAAGACACTGTAGGTCCTAACCAAAATAAAATGGTTTTGTTCTTTTAGCAATGTTATTTTCATATGGTTGTTATTCTCTCACTCGCTCTCCTCTGCCCTAGGCTCAGTATCATGTGAATACCAATTTCTCTCTCTCTCTCTCGCTCCCCCCCTGTAGGAGCCTACCTTGTGTACTCCAATGGTGTCAGGGAAACATCCCAGAAGGCCTTTGTACTCATTGTTGTTCTCCATGAGGAAGTGCAGGTCTTTCCTGGGCTACAGGGAGAGAACATGGACAATTACATATCAAATCACACACACAGCCGCACAACCCAATATCCTCTGCAAACAGAGCAAAAGCCAATTCACATTACACTTTTGGTACTGAGCCAGAAAAGCCAATGAACAAGATGAGTACAATAATACAACTGTGACATCATCAGAAAGAAATGTAGTAGCAATGTCTCAAATAGCAAAAAACAGGAAACCACTTAAAAACTATAGAAATATGACCAAAAACAGAGATAATAAAGGACCATGTAGGGAAAACAACATCCACAAAGGCGTGCTTGGTCATGGAAGAGATCCATAACACATCCATCCAAACATTACCAGAGAACCAAGGTAGGGAACTGTAGGTTTACTATAATGTGGAACTCACACACACACACACACACACACACACACACACATATATATATATATATGTATATATAGACAGCACTGTGTCTGAGTGCTAGTAACTACCCAGGACTGGAACTACACAGCTAATGCTAATGATTGGTGGAGGTCAAAAGGTCAAAAAGAAGTCAAACAGAGTCTGGACCAAGGACAGAAACCTCTGGACTGGAGCAACACATGCTTACCAGATGAGTCCTCCATGTCGACGCTGCTGCGACAACATCAAAAACAGGGTGGGGCTTTGATTTCATTACAAACCACACTACACCGTCATGGATATAAATCAGAGAACTGATATTCAAACATTATGTTCAACTGAATTGTCAGAGGAACATAAGAGAACATATTTTGCTCTGGTGGCCTTAAATGAATGTCATGGAGTAAAATCATACAAGTCTTGACCGCTTCCCTGCAGATAACACACACACCTCACACACAGGATGCTTAGTGAAAGGGTCAGAACAAGGTCAGAACAAGGATATAAAACACTGTGAGGTCACAGGAAACGCACACAGACATCCAGGAAGTGACATCAGACAGGAGCAGCTTGGGGCGATGAAGAAAAAAGAGAGACCAAAGGAACGGGAATAGAGCACAAGGCCTTTGGGGCTAAAGGAAGTACACAGAGCAACAGGAAGTTACCCCCACTCGCCCAAAGCTGCTCCTCAACGTAGACTAGCATACATTCCCTCAAAGGCTTATTTTGGATTCCAAGGCCTCAACAACTGAGACAAAAAAAAACAAGGCTACATCTGACGTATAGCACACATTGCCTTTCAAATACTAATACACATATTTACAGCCCTTGAGCAACTACACTCTCAACATGAGACTCTTCGGCAGCCTCTGAGTGGAATAATCTGTCTGTGTTAAAACTATTCCCTCTCTGAGTAGCATTAAAAGGAAGGTGAAATCCTAGTTAATGGATAGTGTGCTTGTGTGAGCAATCCCTCTTAGTTCCTTTGTGTATAGTGTGTAAACTGGATGTTTTTGTGTTCTTATGATTAAGTAACCAAATTGACCTGCCAATTTAGATGTATTTTTATCATGCCACATTATGCCAAACACCATCATGAAAGAGGACCACAATGGAAATAAGTCACAGACATTTGTGCTTTTTTGTGTTCATCCTCAATGATTCTTAATCAATTGAATAATTTTGTATGCATATTGTTGGATTCTAGCTTGAAATATACTTTTACTATACTAAAACGTATTGATACTTTACATGTACAAGGAATGTATATGTTGGGGTCAATGAAGGGTGGATAGGAATCTGGTGTATGTCCTAAGGAGGGAGGTAAAGGGCAACAGTGTAGTTAGTCTCTGTTAGGGCAGGCCAGCTGCGAAACTAGAGAGGAGCATGGAATTCGGCTCGGGGTTAAGTCAACAGATGAAGTGAGAAGAAACCTCTGGGAGGGGGGCCCAGAGGGGCCCACCACAACAGTCCTATCTCACACACACACTTCCACACCCACCAAGGTTCTAGCATCAGGAAGGACCATGACTACACCAGTGAGAGAAACCAATTAAGCTCCTGCCTGGCGACAGAGATGTACTGGCTGTCTAGACATGTAAGGAGTTGACCCTGCCTAGTAGGAGGTTATAAATATATGTGCTTGTGTAATCATGCATTGTCTTTGCAGGTGTATGACCCAGTGGGTGAATAAACTTGGTTTGAGATTTTTCCTAGTCATCCATTTGGAGTTTTTACTCTGTTTGTTCAGAACCTAACAGTATCTTGTTTTTAAATGATCAAATAAAATAACATGGAAATTCAATTCTGACACCGAAAATAACCACACATTCTGATAATTTCTTTTAACCCAGAGGAGATACAGGGTTAAGAGAGAGATCTGCAGGTTATGACACGTCTGTACTGGTACTGTACCTGCTCAGCCACCATCTGAGCTATCTCCTCATAGGTCTTTCCTGCTGAAGTCATGGCATCGGTGAGGGTTGCCTCTCCTGCAGATACAAGAACCTGTTTTTTTATATTATACGCAACAACACTTATATTGAACAAACTAAAACATACAGAGATCCATATATATCCCTTTTAGTGGGGTAAATGTCTGTCCAAGCAGGCCTACCTTGGTATCCACTGCTGGTGAAGACAGACGAGAGGTTCTGGAAGGCCTTGCCAATCCTCTGGTACTCTTTGGGCAAAGCTGAGGACACACACAGATTCGGTCATGTGTTATAACTATGTAGCCTGCATAGCTGCTGTGTAGAGTTTATGTAGTGCATACATACGTCCTGTGCATCTCTTCCAGTGCTCCTGGCCCACTGTGAGTAGATCCTTCACACCATCATCCATAGCTTTGGTGAAACGACTGAACTGATCACACTTCTGCTCCCTGTTACGCAATGGAAACAAATGAAGAAAAACACCCCATAACATTTCATATTGTGTATGTCTGCTGCAGAGTGGTTTGATGTCACTCACACTTCGATGGGGTCAAGGTCGGGGGCTTCAGGCTCTATGGAGGAGAAGATCATCACTCCCACATCCTCATCTTTCTCTGCTTTTCTCTTCCCTGTTTTCCAGTCCTGCAACACACAGTGCTCAATAGCCAATCCTCAGTGTCACTACCAGTCCTGTACAGTCAGAGCTCCATGTCCAGTCTGATACTGCACCCCTCTGCTGTTCCTGGGGGAGGAAGATGAGTAAGACTCCTACTGTACCTTCTCGTCCTTGTAGGTCAGGAAGAGTTGGAAGACGTCACTGTTGGAGACCACAGGGTGCCGACACATCCTGGTCATCCAGCCCTGCAACCTCTCCATCCTCATCTTGATAAACTCCTCCTCAAAACGCCCTGGCAGAGAGGGAGGGAGAAAGGGAGAGAGAGCAGATATAAGCGGTGTGCATTGAAAGGAGCACCCCAGGCTCCACATATACCTTCCTACATTAAGTGAACTCCTCTCCTATAGGATAGACAGAGGGTTTCTCAGTGGAGGAGAGAAGAGGAGAGGTTAGCAGGTCAGTCTCTCACCTGTGACCTGCTTGTCCGGTAGAGAGGGGATGGGGATGGCTGAACCAAACTTGTCCAGTAGCCTCTCATACAGCCAATCAAAGTGTTTGTATCGGTGATTGACAGGTCTGTTTGTGGTCTGCAAACCAATCACACAAAGTTAACATGCACTATAATGCCAATGGGTTGGCATAATATTGGCTTTTGGCAACTGCAGCTTTTATCTGAGACAGCTCGTTATATCAGGCATTTCGATCATTTCTGTCCCTAGAAATGATCGAGCCAGAAACATTAATGACCATTCACATTGATACTAGTAGTGGTCCCACAGACACTTACGTTGGGTATGACATGGTACTCGATGTAGCTCTTCAGGCCGTACATCTTGGTGCCCTTCTTAGGGTCGGCTACGACACAGTCCAGCTGAGCCTCTGGATAGGACCACACTGGACCAACCTCCCCCATCTGAGACAGAGCAGAGACAACCCTACTAAATCCTACAAGATAAATCCTACATCAATTTGAAAAGACTACAGTACAAAACATTTCTAAACAACACAGCCAACCACACTCCATTCAATGTCCAGTCCTGATGAAGGTCCTCCACCAACTCACATAGATGGTTATCTTCTCCTTTCCCTTGGGTGGTTGCTTGCAGAGGAGGAACAGCTCAGGACCAGACTTGGAGAACCCGGGGAACCTGCTCAAAGAGGAACACACAGGGGTAAAGGTCAGGGGTTAAGTGTCAGTGGTTAGGTAGAAAGGGACACTTGACAGTCTGGAAATCCAACGGCAATGGTTTAACAGAGTTGGGCTAACTATCCTCCGCCAAACGTCTCAGATTCTAAACCGCAAACTAAGATGGCCAAACTCTGTATATTGACTCAATGTTTATGTTTACCGTGGGTAAAATCTGGGTAAAAGTGGTCGTTAGGTCATGGCTAGTGTTCGTGGATTCAGTGTGATGGTTTGGAGTAGTAGTCAGCTGTCTTACTTGTTGAGGGAGATCTTCATGGAGGAGCCAGTAGCCCCTCCTCTCTGGATGGCCCCTCCATCTCCAGACTCGGAGTTCGACTTCACATCATCCCACTCATCATCCCACTCATCGTCCTCCGCTCCTACCCACACACACACACACCCTTAGTAACCAAATACATGGAAGAGAGATCATACAGCATAAAAAGCCTAAAACCGAGATCAGAGAACATGCACTAGACCAGTGGGTTTCAAACCTCTCCTCGAGGAGCCCCAGACGTTCTTATTCCAGAGCTAGCACACCTGATTCCAATCACTAATCATTAAGCCCTTGATTAGAGAATTAGGTGAGCTACTTCAGGGAAAATCTTGGGTGCCCGATGAGAGGTTTGAAGACCACTGCACTGCACTACCCCGTGCTATGTTTTGAGAGAAAAAATGTTAATATACTGTACAGTATGTATCCAAACAGAAACAAACCTATTATATCAGTCTAGATAATCAGTTAGATATATCCTCAAAACCAACCAATTAAGTGTTAAGCTATAAATACTGTGAATAGCTTTCTTGAGAGAAAATACACACAATGCAAACACATGCCTGCAATAGAGAAAGAAATGTACATTTACTGGTTATACACATGCCAGACATTTTCTTAAAACAAGAAACAGTCAACACTCGCACAAACAGGGAAACCCTCCCAGCAGGCAATGCATGGTGGGATACCTGACCAGTCAATAAGGTAGGGATATGGATAGATATCTTTGGAAGGAAAAAGAAGAGGCACTTTGTTATTTCGTTCATTCAGTCAGTCACGTCTTCATTCAGAATATAGTTTTAAAACGGGAAGTGAAAAACCAAAGCCAGCAAAAACTCTGCAAAGGCAAGTGATCTCATAACTATCGATGACAACACCGTCCCCTGTTTAAGACCACACCTAGAAAATGCATTGCAAAACACCACCCTTCATGTATGCCAAAGGCTATATTCTTAAAACCCAAAACATAGATATTAACAATGGATAAAGTTCCTAAAAAGAGGTATAACAAGGGGGAAAAATCATTTCTGGAGACATCTTTCTGCAAGTCTTTTGCCAGAAACTTGCTAAAGGAGGTCTTCCCTACAGTATTACGAGCAAATTATTACCAAAGTGCTGAGGTCCATAAAGGGGCCCTCATTGCTCTAGAACAGTGACTCTTACCTGGGCCTTGGTAGGCCTGAGGATGGCTCTGTGCTGTGGTGCCCCAGGGGTCAGGGGCAGCACTCTTGCCTGTAATGGTGCCCTCTGGCTGGGCCGCCCAGTTGTTGGAGGAACCTCCCGTGGTGTCCTGGTTCCATACCGACCACGGGTCTTTACCGTTACTCGCCTAGAGGAGCGAGAGAGAGGAGAGAGAAGAATAGGTAGGGGTAGAGGACAGCCTTTTTAACAATCAACCAATACTGGTTTTAAATGACTTGTCAGAGAAAGAAATTACAGGGTATATAACTTGACTTGATAGAAATTTTAATATACAGTGGTGCAAAAAGTATTTAGTCAGCCACCAATTGTGCAAGTTCTCCCACTTAAAAAGATGAGGCCTGTAATTTTCATCATAGGTACACTTCAACTATGACAGACAAAAGGAGGAAAAAAATCCAGAAAATCACATTTTTGGATTTTTTATGAATTTATTTTCAAATTATGGTGGAAAATAAGTATTTGGTCAATAACAAAAGTTTCTCAATACTTTATTATATACCCTTTGTTGGCAATGACAGAGGCTAAACGTTTTCTGTAAGTCTTCACAAGGTTTTCACACACTGTTGCTGGTATTTTGGCCATTCCTCCATGCAGATCTCCTCTAGAGCAGTGATGTTTTGGGGCTGTTGCTGGGCAACACGGACTTTTAACTCCCTCCAAAGATTTTCCATGGGGTTGAGATCTGGAGACTGGCTAGGTCACTCCAGGACCTTGAAATGCTTCTTACGAAGCCACTCCATTGCCCGGGCGGTGTGTTTGGGATCATTGTCATGCTGAAAGACCCAGCCACGTTTCATCTTCAATGCCCTTGCTGATGGTAGGCTTTGTTACTTTGGTCCCAGCTCTCTGCAGGTCATTCACTAGGTCCCCCCGTGTGGTTCTGGGATTTTTGCTCACCGTTCTTGTGATCATTTTGACCCCACGGGGTGAGATCTTGCGTGGAGCCCCAGATCGAGGGAGATTATCAGTGGTCTTGTATGTCTTCCATTTCCTAATAATTGCTCTTAAAAAAAAGTTCAAACAGGTGCCATTAATATAGGTCAATGAGTAAAGGACAAAGGAGCCTCTTAAAGAAGAAGTTACAGTTCTGTGAGAGCTAGAAATCTTGCTTGTTTGTAGGTGACCAAATACTTATTTTCCACCATAATTTGCAAATAAATTCATAAAAAATCCTACAATGTGATTTTCTGGATTTTTTTTCTCATTTTGTCTGTCATAGTTGAAGTGTACCTATGATGAACATTACAGGCCTCTCTCATCTTTTTAAGTGGGAGAACTTGCACAATTGGTGGCTGACTAAATACTTTTTTGCCCCACTGTAAGACTGCTTGAGAAAAATGGACATAAACCATGAAACAAGGAAGAAAAGATGGTGTTCTCACTCCAACCCTTACCTGGCAGACTCCCCACACATCCCACTCAAAATACAGTCAGGCAACACACTCACGTGTGACTGTGTGTTGAATGGAACACGGAAGTTGAACCCTGGACTTGCAGGTACAGCGTGTTTCCTCAAGTCACACAAAATTATGCAAAAACGTCTCTCGCGCACAATGCCACTCTCACGCTTATCTAAATAATTGAGAAATTCATGCCTCGTATTCAAGTCCAGCATTGTGACGCACTGCACTGTACCATTCAGATCATGCCAAGGCACGGCAGGATGCAGCACGTCACTGTAAGGCTTTCTCCCAGTCATTTCCATGGCTGGAGGACTACATGTGGTCAAGGACAACACAAGCAGAACAGACACACATCTCATGCGTTCTACAGTCATTCATTCACTGAGACTATAGAAGAATTTTGCATCAAGACAATCGACAGGACAACTGCATGCCATGCGTATGGGGCAGACGTTGGCCATGCCGCAAGCATGTGTGTGTAGATCAGGGCTGTTCCTGGAGCGCTACCCTTCTCTAGGTTCACCCCAACCCCAGTTGTAACTGACCTGATTCATCTCATCAACCAGCGAATTATTAGAATCAGGTGCGCTAGATTAGGGTTGGAGCGAAAAACCTACAGGATGGTAGCGCTCCAGGAACAGGGTGAGAGAGCCCTGTGTGGATGTGTGTGTGTGTGTGTGTTCGCGTTTGTATAGGAAGTTGCTGACCAAACATCTCCATCATAGGCTACTTACAGTAAGCCACAAAACAAACAGAGTGAGAGAGAGTACATTAGAGGACCACAGTGGTGGGGAACACAGACTCATAGCAGCTGTAGTGTGTTACCACAGAACAAACTGCAGGAGTTTTGACTTATTCTGCTGAATTGTCCAACAATTTGTTTACAACATATAAAAACAATGGTAAAATTGAGACAAATGATTGCTGGCTCTTGCCTGGTGGGAGAGCTTGTTCACTGATCACTGTAATAATAGATTGGTTATAGGGAACCGTGAATGTTGAGATCATTCGTTTGGTGTTTAGTGCTGGTAATAAGAAACATTGATCCATAGCGGTGCATGTTGTATCAGAGATGTGCTGATCAATTTCATTCATCTGTGATGGGATGCGTGTCTGGAGGTGTAGGGGGTCAGTAGTCTTGATTTCGGCCTCTGATTTGGAGGTTCCAGTTAACAGTTACCCTCATCAACTGGCTCCAGGTCAGTTGTAGTTTGATGGACAGAAAGTAAGTGGACCCTGGTTTAGGGAGTGGGGTGTAGGAGAGGATGGGGGTGGTACAATGTAAGATCATGCTCTTGCAGGCTGAGCTGGGGGTGTGTGGGGGTGGGGGGTGGGGGGAGGTTGCAGGGGGGTGGGGGGGTGGAATTTGAGATGGGAGGTGGGGGACGGGGCCCTGACCACCGCTCGGTGCTGGTTACCTCGTCAGGGGAAGAGGAGGAAGGGGGGGCCTGGGTGTCGGGGGTGTCCGGCTGAGGACTACAGGCCCCAACATCCACCTTGAGGGGAGAGAAGGTGACATCATCACAAAGCGCCTGCGAGTGAAGGGTAACCTGGGCAATGCGGACCCCAAGCAGGGGCCACAGTGAAGTAGGAATATTTGATGAGAGACAGTAATTGTGTTCTGTTGTTGACTCCCCTCTAACTTATAATAGGGGTACCATGTCTTCAGTTGTATAGCTATCCCATTTTCCAAGAAAAATAAATAGCTAGCATACAGTGCCTTGTAAAAGTATTCAGACCCCTTGGATTCCTCTTGGATATATTGTGTTACATAGTGGGATTAAAAGGGATTTAAATGTCATATTTTGTCAATAATATACACAAAATACTGTGTAATGACAAAGTGGATAAGTAAAAAAACATTCTGAATACAAAATGTAATAACTAAAATATAGTTGTTGCATAAGTGTTCGGTCCCTTTGTTTAGGCAAGCCTAAATTAGTACAGGAGTCAAATTTGGCTTAACAAATCACATAAAGTTACATGGATTCACTTTGCGTGAAATAATAGGTTTGGTAGATGGGTAACAAATAGGGCTGTCGCCGACAACAACATAAAAACATTTTGTTTTTTAAAATTGTCGACCGGAAGTAGTCTATTCTTTCAAACAATCGATTGGTCGAAATGTTAAAACATGTATTTTTTGCATTATATAGACACACCCAATGTTCCCTCTAAGCTGCATGCTGTGCACAGTAGCCCAAGACTGCCGCGCAGCTCCTCCGGGACTGCCGCGCAGCTCCTCCGGGACTGCCGCGCAGCTCCTCCGGGACTGCCGCGCAGCTCCTCCGGGACTGCCGCGCAGCTCCTCCGGGACTGCCGCGCAGCTCCTCCGGGACTGCCGCGCAGCTCCTCCGGGACTGCCGCGCAGCTCCTCCGGGACTGCCGCGCAGCTCCTCCGGGACTGCCGCGCAGAAATAACAGCCCAAAGAGAGAAGCACAAGATTAAACTTCACTTTCTAGAGCAGTGGTCACCAACAGGTCGATCGCGATTGACTGGTCGATCTCCAAGGCATTTCTAGTCGATCGCCAAACATTTCTGTCAAAAAAACAACGATAAAGCCTTGTTTGCCTCTTTTTTTTTGTATTTGTCTCAGGCTGTTGGCGATAGATGCACCCGATTTAGCTTCCCTGCACCAGGTAGGCGAACTCTTGCCATTTTGAACCATTTTATGTGTCTGAAGGTACAAACTCAGCCTTTCCAGCGGGCCAGAGAGCATATCAAGTGCACTATAGGTCTACCGCTGGCCAATCGGATGGCTCAGATGACCGTGTCTACAGTAACGTAACAGGCATAAAATAAATCTACAGTAAAATTGATACTGTGAGATTTCAAAACGTTTAAAACCCTGACAGGAGAGAGACTGTCAACCAATACGTCAAAGAGCTGCTGTTTGTAGGAGTTCATGTTCTTACTCAGCACTGTCAACACTTTGTATTCAACACTTTTATAAACCATAAAATGCGCATTCTTCCTATTTCCACTCAGCGCTACAACAAGCACTGCAGCAGTAATGAACGAGTAGGAAAGTGTATCTATAGGATTGCATTAATATTATTAACAGCTTGGGTCTTTTTTTAATATCGAGGAATATTTAACTTTCTCTGTTCATAGGAGTAACAACATGAATCTGTGGATGAGGCAGAAATAATGCGGTGCGACTCAAGTTTCGCCATTAGCTGGAAGACAGTGTGGCTTTTTGGTCAGTGGAGGAAAGGAAGAGCGGAGGGATGTTGAGAAGTGGACCCTCAGTCTGCTGCTCTCTCCCTCTGCTGAGACTGACCATCAGATGCAGGCACCATCAGCCCAGTAAAATAAAAATAAAAAGCGAATTATTTAAATGCTTACTCAGCTGTGCTTCACAAGTAATACAACATCAAATCTATTACTGGTGTGATCATATTAACTTTTCAAATGTTCTTACGTTACAGCCTTATTCTAAAATTGATTGAATAAAGCATTTTCCACCAAGATGCTCGGCCAAATGCAGTTTGCCAAAAGACACCAAAAGGACTCTCAAACAATGAGAAACAAGATTCTCTGTTCAGATGAAATCAAGATTGAACTATTTGGCCTGAATAACAAGCATCACATTACAGCCAGGCACTGCTCATCACCTGGCCAAAACTATCCCTATGGTGAAGCACGGTGGTGGCAGCATCATGCTGTGGGGATGTTTTTCAGCGGCAGAGAGTGGGAGATTAGTCAGGATCGAGAAAGCTGAAAGGAGCTAAGTACTGAGAGATCCTTGATGAAAACCTGCTCCAGGATGCTCAGGACCTCAGACTGGGGAGAAGGATCACCTTCCAAAAGGACAATGACCCTAAGCACACAGCCAAGACAATGCAGGAGTGGCTTCGGGACAAGTCTCTGAATGTCCTTGAGTGGGCCAGCCAGAGCCCGGACTTGAACCCGATCTATAGCTGTGTAGCAATGCTCCCCATCCAACCTGACAGAGCTTGAGAGGATCTGTAGAGACGAATGGGAGTAAAAGTGATACTTCAGTTTAATTTGCAAACATTTCTAAAAACCTGTTTCTGCTTTGTCATTATGGGGTATTGTGTGTAGATTGTTTTTTTTCCCTCACCAATTAAATCCACTTTAGAATAAGGCAGTAATGTAACAAAATGTGGAAAAAGTGAATACTTTCTGAATGCACTGTATATGGATCTGTACCATTTACTTTGAACTGGACTGTGTTTACAGCATGAGTGGTCGTGAGTTGATGCGCTTGTTTTGAGATCAAAGTGAGAGCTGCACGTAGCCACGTGTGCACAGTTTGTACATATCCTTTGCTAGTTACTGAGTTATTAGCCCAGTTATAGATCACTTGTAGTCAGCAATAGGGGAGTGATTGCTTCCTACAAGAGCACAAAATATGTACATTTCTAGACATCTTTGAAAAGCGAGTAAGGTAAAGAGCTTTTTTTTTGTCATAAACAGGTAGTGTTGTATTTTGAGACAGTCTTGAATAAGCTAAGAAACCAATAGGCAGAGGGTAGCATAATTGGTCTGATTCTCTGTAATAACGGTATGCGAATAATAATGCATTTTACTTTGTAAAGTGGTTTCTTGCATCCCACAACACTTTCAGTCACCTTGTCTGAAGGACAAGTGGATTAACAGGTTAATGTCAAACCCTGCATGCTTTTTTTTTCTTCTCCAAAAGTCTCATGGAATGTAGGCCTACATTGAACACCACACAGTGGCTGCTACTGTAGGCTGAATGATTTCCATGTTAAAATGTTATGAGATGCATTTTCTCCATTGTGTTTGATGCTATGCCACTCTGGTAGGCCTACATCATGATGAAATAGCCATAGCCACTGTTAAAACTGTAACTTAAAGCGGGTACAGACTCAGTGTTCACAGTAAACGCACACTGGAATTTGAACAGAATTTGAACAACTTCAAGTTTGCACTCGGCATACCTGAAATTTGTTCAGTGCCGGAAAACAATTGAGGGAACATTGGGCACACCTGGGGTTGTGGCGGTCGGTCTCACGGTAATTGACCGTTAATTAACAAACACATTTAGCATCTCCTGGCTTACACAAATAGCCTACAAGCCATTTTAAAAAGTACAATAAATCCATGTAATATAGCCTACACCTATACAATAAATCCATTATTTATTTTAGACAGTTCTAAAGAAGCATGATATGAAGAAAATGTAGTCTATTTCAGAAGAAAAGAATAGCATACTCTGAGTTGTCCTTATGTTAGGTCCTGATGTGGGCTACACTAGTTCTTTTAGCAGACAAGATTTGCTTATAATTCCGTGGCATTATTTTATAGTATGAAGAATACAATTGAACAAAGCTGAATAAAATATAAATATTTTCTCCAAACGATTTGAGGGAGTGCGCACATGCGCCTATTCTGTGTTAAGAAAAAAATAGGTCCTCCTATATGCTTAGAGTTATTAATGTAACTTTAGTTGTTCTACAAACGTTGGGCTATATATATATATATATATATATGATTAGACGAATGATGATTTGAAAAAAGTTGCTTGAAAGGCATGAGCTCCGCTTTGTTTTTTTTTGCGCAGGCTTTTTGTGCAGGCTGTACACACCACAATAGTCTCTCATTCACAATTTGACAAGCACATGATAATGCCTCGAATTTCACGGTGGCATCACCTTTGTGGCCGTAATGCATGCTAAAAAATCCATGCCTTTTGTGGCTCGGAGTGCTGCGTTGCGCTCTTCTCCATGAGTGTGCGGCGCAATCTGAAGCGCCTCTCACTCACATGGCTTTCAGTCACTTGATCAGGTCTTTCTTACAAGCTTACAAGTGAAGACCGACACATCCGGGACGCAACTGCGCACGTCCTTTTCCAATTCCGAGGTGCATATTGAAGATAATAGAATAACTGTCCTCGTTTACTTTTCGTCAGCCAAAAAGAAGAGTAGGCCTAACAAATGGCAAAAGCACTAGCCTATGGCACTAGCCAATGTCCCCCATAGCACAAAAGTCGACCTATTCTATTTTGTGTAATAAATAAATATTCCAAACATAGTCTTAGACAGTTGTGGGATGTGATAGATCCCACATTAATATAACCACTAGCATTAAAAAAATGTTTTTAATGCAATGAGGCTGATGCAACGGATCAGAACGTTTAGCTTAAAATGTTGATAAACTATTAGGCTACTTCTTCACATTAACAGCGCAGCAATGCACACATACATGGTAGTAGGCTATAAGTGCAAATTTTCCATTAGCGGGAAAACACCATTATCAAAAGTGACCACAAAATGCAATTATGCATGGATTTCTTTTATTATAAAAAGGTGCATTTTTATGCTGAAAATTATCTTCCCCAAACTTGAAACTCACACGTTAGGCTCTACACCCCTTGTAAAGCAGATTAATGTGCATCACTTTAAGAAGTTATTTGGCCAGCCACTTTAGTTGTGATACAAACCTTTAAAACATATAGGCCTATGGGCTAGGCTACATGAGGTTTGCGACTATGATTAGAAAAAGTCATTGCTTCTTATGCTAGGCATCATTTACAAGTGATAATATTGCTTCTTATGCTAGGCATCATTTACAAGTGATAATATATCATATCAGTAATAGGCTAATATTGTCACCCATCAGACTATTCTTGATTTAATATTGTCTTTACATATACTAAATAATACATGAGTGACATTTGTTTTGATATAGAATAGACCATTATCACACACAGGGGCAGCGGGATTTTCTATAACATTTGCATTGATGTCAAAGTGATTAGAGGGACAATAGAGTGCTGAGTATCAGGCAGTTAGCAAGTTTGAAGGGCTACTAATGACCATCAGCAGCATCAGAGCTTGGAGAAGCCTAATTACCGTGACTAAATGGTCATGTGGAATTTGACTGCCTTCATGACTTAAAATCAACTATAAATTCACATTGAGCTTGTCTGATGCTTTAAGCCCACTGTTTGATGAAATAAGACACAAATGACTAAAGAGGGAGCCCGAGATTAAGATTTTTTTTTTAAATTTAGCCTGACCTAACCATCCTCTTCCCACTCCTACTGGCTTTTGCAGATTCTGCCGTGACTGCAATCTTTCTCATGTGGAATGCCAATTTAATCTTACCATTTAGTACCATGCACACTATGTAAATATAGCCTATAAAGCCAACAAATAAACCACTGCAGCCTGCAGGTAGAAAATATTTGGATAAAATTAAATATCCTAAGGGAGAGAGCTGGAAAGAGTTTTTAAATTAATTGATGAACTATTGTCATTCTCAATGGATGTAAAAACAGACTTCGCTTGTTTGCTGTTTGAGGTGAGGAAAACATTACTTTGAGAAGCTCCACAGCTCATTACTGGGGGTTTGTTAAGCCAACCAGAAATACTATCAGATCCCAAAATTGGCACATTTATATGCCTACATTAGTGCGCAGGCCAGGTAGCCTATAGGTCTACTTCTATGGGTAATCAACATTGACAGGAGTGCTCCAAACAAAAGACAATGACTAAATTGACAACTTGGAAGTGGAATGAAATGACCCAAAAAGTGTTTCTCACAAGTGTAGCATAGGTTGTGCACTCTGGAAACAACGTGTCCACTCCGACAATGTGAACAGCAAAAGACTGGAATAATATACTGAGTACATAATTGGCGGAGAGAGTGCATTCTGGACAGAGATGTGCATCTTAGCCACACTCCACTTCTTCTTGGACTGTACCATCCCCATGGCCTCTGCAATCGATTAGTTCACCTAGATGGGTGTGTGTCTAGTAAGACAAGTGTCTAGTATGCCATAAAATAATAATACAAATAATATAATACACATTTTCTACTGCTCAACTAAAAAATTATCTTGGCAGACCAACAGCGTATCAACCAAACAAATCGACACAGTCGACTTATTGGGGTCAGCATGCATTCAGTTGAACAACGAACTAGGTATCCCCCTTTCGCTTAACAAATCAGACATTGAATATCTCTTTAAGCATGGTCTATTTAAGTGATAATGCCCTCGAAGTTGGGTGTTTGGAGGATATATTGGCATGGGGGTTGTTAGGCCCGAGACTTTATTGTAAAGGGTTACCAACATATTCAAATAATGATTGACATATTTTCATAAAAAACATTATTTTAATGAATTTATTCATACGATTTCATCCTTCCACAAGATATAGTCCCGAAACAAATCTAGGGTTGCTACCCAAGCCGGCTGGTCATTCGTTCTATTGGTTCGGTTGCCAGAGTCATGACCCAGTCTTTCAGTCTTTTTGTTCTGCATCTATGGACGCGACCCAGTCATTCGTTCTAAATGTTCCATTGCCATACTGGCTGGCAACGTTCTTATCCCTTGCTTGCTAGCTAGCCAAATTACAGCTAATTTACAGTCACATCAAACAATGCAGAAAGATTAACAACAGTAGCTGCATTTGTTTAAGCTGTTTTCTAGTGACATTTATTTGGATACATCCATAAAAATGAGCTAATGAGGCACGATTTCGCCTGGTATAGAAAATATGCTCTCTCGTTATTCAGAGGAGCTAGCCAACAACACACCTAACACAATAACTTCAAACTGAAGCTGGAAAGACCACAAACTAGCTGACCTTCGTTTATGTTCTACGTTTTATCAATTGACAATTCTTTGTATATATCCATAAAAATGATGTCAGCTGATTCATGATTTCGACTGGCTGAGAAACACTGCCTGCCTCTCTTTCTCGTCCCGACTCATTACTATGGAACAGCTGGAGATCAAATTGGAATATTGAAACAATGTTGCAAATGTCAGAGAGACAGACAGCAAGCTTATACAAATCTCTGCTGTTCAAAACTAAATGTTAGTCTAAAAGAAATGTGAGATAATGTCTAGATGCTATTTTATAGTGGAAATCAAGTTTATAAATTGCCTAGCTGGGCTGATGAGACACTGGATTGCGCAGTCAGATGGAAGAGTAAATAGGCATTTTAAAGTCATAGATTTAGCCAGTGGTAACTTGTGGAATAGACACCGGCTGGAATGTGGTTTTAACCAATCAGCATTCAGTATTAGAACCACCCGTTGTATAATGAATAATCATGCTGTGCATTATGTATTAAACCACCCAGACACCTCAAAGATAGTCAGTCATCCTACTGAACTAAGCTGCAGGAGAGGAAGGAAACTGCTCAGGGAATGATACCACGAGGCCATTGGTGATTTTAAAACAGATACAATGTTCAATGACTGATGGGAGAAACCTGAGGATAGATCAACATTGTAGTGACTCCACAATAAATGACCTAAATGACAAGGGTGAAAAGAAGAACACAAACATACTAAATAAATATATTCCAAAACATGCATATTGTATGCAACAAGGCACTAAAGTAATAGTGGAAAAAAACATGGCAAACAAATACATGTTTTGGCCTTTGGGCAAATCCAACACCACACATCACTGAGTAACTGCCGCCTCCTTTTCAAGCATGGTGGTGGCTGCATCATGGTATGAGTATGCTTGACATCAGCAAATACTGGAGAGTTTTTCCAGCATTAAAATAAAACGGTATGGAGCTAAGCACATGCAAAATCCTAAAGCAAAACCTGCTTCAGTCTGCTTTCCACTAGACACTGGGCGAGGAGGTCACCTTTCAGCAGGACAATAACCTACAACACAAGGCCAAATCTACACAGGAGTTACTTACCAAGAAGTCAGTGAATGTTCCTACTGTAAGTGGCCAAGTTTTTACTTAAATCTGCTAGAAATACTATGGCAAGACCTGAAAATTGCTGTCTAGCCATGACCCCCTACAGCTTGACAGAGCTTGAAGAATTTTAAAAGAATAATAGGCAAATATTGCACAATCCAGGTGTGTAAAGCTCCAAGGAGACTCAAAGCTGTAATGGCTGCCAAAGGGGATTCTAACATGTATGGGCTGAGGGAGCTGAATACTTATGCAATGACTATATTTTAGTTATTTTATTAATTTACAAAAAATATAAATAATTTTTCTTCCACTTTGACATGAGTATTTTGTGTAGATTATTGACAACAAAATGGAAATTAAATACATTTTAATCCAACTTTGCAACAAAATTAAATCCAAGAGATGTGAATACTTTTGCAAGGCACTGTAGTTCCCATTCACTCATACTCACATTCTATTGTATTTTTCAATACATACAGAATCACACAATGTAACCCCCTGTCTTTTGCTGAGTCCTAAGACCAATATCTAAAAACAGGGATCATTTAAAACCCACAACCGTGGGTCAAAACGTCACACCACCATGGTATCGTTGGGAGCAGTGCATTGTGGTCTAGCTTGGCACAGAGGCCACTGTAGCAGGGAGGGACTAGTATAGAGTGATAAGAATTAGTAAGGGGTGAGTCACATGTAAAAGCAGAGGAGAAGAGACAAGGGAAGTATGATATAAAACCCAGAGGCAAACAGAGACATGAGGTTACACCACAATTATGATGATTTAAAAGACATTAGCTCCTATTTGAAATGAAATATTTTCTCACTGTGGATAAACATGTCATTACTTCTTCAGTGTGCTACCTGGTTCTGAGTGGTGTTGTTGGCTGGGGCAGCGAAGGCGTCAAAGAATGATAGGTCTGGGGCGTGGGCAGCTACTGGGGCAGCTACATGTCCTACATTTCCCCCTCCTCCTGGGAGCTGCAGACAGAAGAGAAGCGACAAAGGAGAGAGACAGAGAGAGAGACAAACATATTTACAAACAACCACATTTTACATCTTCAAGTTCTAAGCTCAAGTTATGGTTGATTTATAGAAGGTTGAGTGGCTAACCACCTGGGAGGCCACTGAAATGGTATAGTGAATCTAATTGAGTAGCCATACACTGATGAACAAAAATAAATCCTAACTAACTCTTTACTCAGCAGAAGTAGCCCTGTTTTGTATACACCTCCCCCCGAGATTGTAGCCTGGTGTACAGAGATAGAAACCACTTGCTTTAGAGACACAGTGAACTTTAGTCCTGCTGTTTTCACTGAAGAGAACAATAACAGTATGTGGATATCAGTTGTCAATGGGAATATTATGACCCTGTGTGGAACCAAAACTATCTAGGACAGCTGGGGAGGTAACTAATGGTCAAATAGCTGGTGGGAGTCTGCCCAATAGTAACAAACACGCACTTCCATCTTGTGAATAAAGAAAGTAAGCACTGAGCAGGGTGATGAGTTTTTACTGGTCCTCCAAATACACACACACACACACACACACACACACACACACACACACACACACACACACACACACACACACACACACACACACACACACACACACACACACACACACACACACACACACAGCGTGATCTGTTACTGCTGTGACTACTCAGTGCTGTTTGGAGTAAGACTAAACTGTTTAGCAGACCTCTCCTCTCTCTGCCATCGACTGACTGGACAGAACTCACATCTCTGTCTTGGCTTTAAGAAGACCACAGAGTGACTCACCCCATACTGAAGTTAATACTGTATCACAGAAACACACTACTCAGAAGGGTCCCTACACCACTGCATTAGATAAACATAGTGATACAACACCCAGTCCCGAAGGAGGTATATCCTGTCCTGGTTTCCCAAAAGCAGAGAAACTTGGCGAGTGCTGCCTTTTCCTTGACCCCTTTCCACAACCCTGAGCCCATTCCCATTGACAATCCCAGTAACACGACACAAGCTGCTTATCCATGTGTAGTAACACTGTAGGTACACTACTAACAGGTTCAGGCTACAAGGCGAATGCAACTGGTAAAAAAAGAAAAGTAAATTATACATAGAAGATTTGAAAAACAGTGAAACAATATATGAGAAGGAATAAGACATTGATATAAAGTGTAAATGAAGCCAGTTCCATCGACAACACTCCAAGCCACTCCCTAACCTCAATGTAGTCTTCTGGCACTAGTCCAACCTCTCCTCTGGAATTCTGTGCTTCTATCCAGCCTCCTCCAACACCCTGAAACAAAACACACCAATAAGAGAGACTGTGATTGGCTTTGTGAGAAGAGAGTGTCATGATATGACGTGATTGGCTGATGACAGATTTGATGATGAAACAGTTAGTCACTGGACCTTTGAACTGCCGTTCCCGCATGATAGCAGTGACATCACGTTGGCTCATTATACTACAGAGAAGAGCTTTTATTGTCTATGTGATCATGTGAGATATTGATCATGTGACTTTACAGGGCTGTAAACAGGACACAGAATATAGTTGAGCCAGCAAGACATGATACTTTTATACTCACATAAATGCACACAGAACTGATGTATATGCATAGTGTGGTGTGAGGGGGAAAGATGTGAGAAAGTTAGATGGGGGGTAAGAGCGCGCACGAGAGAAAGGGGGTTCGAGAGAAAAGAATACTGTATGAGGACAAAAATAGAGACAGATAGAGAGATATGTGGAAGAGAAAGACAGCGATAGAAAAAGAGATGGGTAACGATAGGGATAGAAAAAGAGATGGGTAACGATAGGGATAGAAAAAGAGAAACGGGGTAATGAAGGGGGGGGGGGTCAGGAGGGGGGTCAGTCACGTGCTCACCTGATTGGTGATAGTGACGGTCTCTCCCTCTCTCACGGTCAGCTCGTTGTTTCCAGGCTCAGCAGTGAAGTCATACAAAACCTGTGCCTGAGAGAAACACAACAAGAGTCAACACAATCAGGGCCAGGCCAATCAGGCCAAACACAAGACACACATCATCGTTTATCTGCTGAGGAATGGAGTGAGGAAATCTCAACCTCAAACAAGCTGAACTAGTTCTGCTGCCAAGGACTTCTGCTGTGCGGACTCAACCTCAGCACCTGTATATACATCTCAAACAGAGCTTGAACCCTGATAGGCCCATTCCGACGGCCTCAACTCACCCTAGTGACTCAGTCCACTAGACCAGTGGTTCTCAAACTGTATGTATGTGTGTGTGTGTGTGTGTGTGTGTGTGTGTGTGGGGGGGGGGGGGGGGGGGGGGGGGGGGTAGAATAGTAGAATGCACAAGGTGCAATTTCAAAAATTGGGTAGTGCATCATCAGTTCCTCTTGTCATGTCAGTCATTGCATACTTATATATTTATAGATATTTATAACTTGTCAGAAATGTCCAGATCAACTAGCCCCTGTTAATGTTATTTAGCTATGATGTTTTGTCCATAGATTGTTGTAATGTTTGAGTCACTCAAACATCACATGAATACACATTAGACTTGGCAAAATGTGTTAGCTTACAAATGGAAACATTTTCTATGCACCCCATGACAAAATGTGTAGAATTAAAGGAAATAAGCTTTAAACCTACTAAATGTTCTCTCCGCCAACAAGAGGGGTGTGAACAGTTTGTGAGATAAACAGAGCTTGTGCCCATAGAAATAAGCGCGTGTGCAGGGGGGGATCTGACAGTGGGAACAGTGTTCTTGACAAGGGGCTCCTTCGAGAAACAGTAACCCCCCCCAATTCCCTCTACGCCTCTTTAAGAGGGAAGTGAGAGAAAAACAAGTGATCATATCACTCCATGATTAACCTCTTTCACTTCTTCACTGACGCCATTTTTAGACAGCTCAGCTTGACCTCTGCACAGATTGGTCTATTGGTAACCCCAAGGCTACAGCAGTAACTTCAAAGAACGTTGTAGCATTTCAGTATGAAAGGCCTCTGGGAGAGGTAGAAAGCCATAGCTAGGGCCAAGAGTTATTCCTGGTTAGGTCACATGGTCAGGGAAACCTCCTGGCCTATGCTATGTACAGAAGATAAAAGAGGGGATGAGAGTCTCGGACAGAAGAGGGAATGCTATTGTCATAATGGTGTAGAATTCACAGAGCTACGTCAGTGCTTGGGCAGCTAGCGTATCGATTAGACAGACTGAAGCAATGTCTGTGGGCAATTCCACGGTAACGGATTTTTTTTCACATTAAAATGTACCAAAAAAAATAAAAAATAAAAAAATAACATTGATTCCAAAGTTCAACAACTTAATAACTTCAACAGAAAATGTAGAAAAATCATTGAGTGGAAGAACTGTGCCAATGCAAACTTTGGTCATGGAATTACGGGAAAATCTCCATCAGGTTTTAATGGGACCAGATTTTTTACGTACTCTAAATTAAGATACAAAGATGTCTGCAGAAAGAATTGTGTGTTAGCAATGACATGGCACCTTGAGTAAAAAATATATATATTTTGGTTATTGAACTACAGTAAGTGAAGTGGATTTACAACTGCAACAGAATTCCGGTAACGGAATTACATCATGGGTCCCTGATGTGTAACTTTGGACATCACAGCCCAGTGCAGCGGAGCACAGGAGAGTACAGTGCAGTATGATACAATACAGTACAGCAGAGTAGAGCATAGTTCAATACAGTCCAATATACTGTACTATATCACATCGGACTGTACTTTACTGTACTCTACTCACTATATTGTATTGTGGTGCCCTACTCACTATTGTACAGTACTCGACAGTGCTCTACTGACAGTATTGTACTCTACTCACTGTACTCTACTCACTGTACTGTCCAAACTTGTGAAACATACAGTACCAGTCAAAAGTTTGGACACACCTACTCATTGAACGGTTTTTCTTTATTTTTACTATTTTCTACATTGTAGAATAATAGTGAAGACATCAAAACTATGAAATGACACATATGGAATCATGTTATTTATTTATTTAACCTTTATTTTAAAAGGCAAGTCAGTTAAGAACAAATTCTTATTTACAATGACCCTAACCCTAACAACCCTGGGCCAATTGTGTGACACCCTATGGAACTCCCAATCTCGGCCGGTTGTGATACAACCTGGAATCGAACCAGGGTCTGTAGTGACGCCCACACGTAGTAAACAAAAAAGTGTTAAATTAAAATATTTTAGATTCTTCAAAGTAGCCACCCTTTGCCCTGATGACAGCTTTGCTTTTCCTTCACTCTGCAGTACAACTCATTCCAAACTCTCTCAATTGGGTTGAGGTTGGGTGATAGTGGAGGCCAGGTCATCTGATGCAGAGCTCCATCACCCTCCTTCTTGGTCAAATAGCCCGTACATAGCCTGGAGGTGTGTTGGGTCATTGTCCTGTAGAAAAACAAATGATAGTCCCACTAAGTGCAAACCAGATGGGATGTCGTATTTCTGCAGAATGCTTTGGAGCCATGCAGGTTACGTGTGCCTTGAATTCTAAATAAATCACTGACAGTGTCACCAGCAAAGCACCCCCACACCTCCTCCACCATGCTTCACGGTGGGAACCACACATGCAGAGATCATCCGTTCACCTACTCTGCGTCTCACAAAGACACAGTGGTTGGAACCCAAATTTGAGATTTTTTAGTCATCAGACCAAAGGACAGATTTCTACCGATCTATGGTCCATTGCTAATGTTTCTTGGCCCAAGCAAGTCTCTTCTTATTGATGTCCTTAAGTAGTGGTTTCTTCGCAGCAATTCGACCATGAAGGCCTGATTCACTCAGTCTCCTCTGAACATTTGATGTTGAGATGTGTCTGTTTCCTAAATTCTGTGAAGCATTTATTTGGGCTGCAATTTCTGAGGCTGGTAACTAACGAACTTATCCTCTGCAGCAGAGGCAATTCTGGGTCTTCCTTTCCTGTGGTGGTCCTCATGAGAGCCAGTTTAATCATTGCACTTGAAAGCTTTTTGCAACTGCACTTGAAGAAACGTTCAAAGTTCTTGAAATGTTCTGGATTGACTGACCTTCATGTCTTAAAGTAATGATGGACTGTTATTTCTCTTTGCTTATTTGAGCTGTTCTTTCCATAATATGGACTTGGTCTTTTACCAAATAGTGCTATCTTCTGTATACCACCTCTAACTTGTCACAACACAACTGTTGGCTCAAACGCATTAAGGAAAGAAATTCCACAAATTAACAAGGCACACTTAATTGAAATGCATTCCAGGTGACTCTCAACCATGAAGCTGGTTGAGAGAATACCAAGAGTGTGCAAAGGGTGGCTACTTTGAAGAATCTTAAATATATAATATGTTTTGATTTGTTTAACAGTTTTTTTGTTACTACATGATTCCATGTGTTATTTCATAGTTGATGTCTTCACTATTATTCTACAATGTAGAAAATAGTACACATTAAATAAAAACCCTTGAATGAGTAGGTGTGTCCAAACTTTCGACTGGTGCTGTATTGGAGATTCTTCAAAGAAAACAATTATGAGCTGAACAGTATGCCAGTGGAAGGGAGGACAGTAGCAGGTAACCCAACTGTGGTTTGTGACTATTATGATTTCCCATTGTAGCAACTTCAGTTGCAGTAATTCCGTTACTGATTCTTTGGTAATTCCGTTAACAATTTAGTAATGAATCACTTAATCATTCAAACAAAGAGGAGTAAAATTACCAAAATGTTGTCTGTGAGTATAACAGAACTGATATTGCAGGCGAAAACCTGAGGAAAATCCAAAGAGGAAGTGCCTTCTATTTTGAAAGCTCCCTGTTCCATTGCATGCCTTCGCTCCATTTAAAAGGGATATCAACCAGATTACTTTTCCTATGGCTTCCACATGATCTGAACAGTCTTTAGACATAGTTTCAGCCTTTTATTCTGAAAAATGAGCGAGAACAATCACATCGCGTCAGTGGATGGCTGGGTGCCAGCAGAGTTTTGCATGCGCCAACAGCTTGGAGCAGACATTTTCTCGCTCTCTCTCCTATTGATAAAGCTACGGTGCGGTTAAAATATTATTTATTATTTATTGTAAAACAACCTGAGGATTGATTATAAAAAACTTTTGACATGTTTCTACATACTTTACGGATACTATTTGGAATTTCCGTCTGCCCCGTCGTTACCGCTCGAGCCTGTGGATTTCTGAACATAACGCGCCAACCAAATGGAGGTGTTTTGGATATAAAAATAATCTTTATGGAACAAAAGGAACATTTATGGTGTAACTGGGAGTCTCGTGAGTGCAAACATCTGAAGATCAAAGGTAAGCGATTCATTTTATTGCTTTTCTGACTTTCATGACCAATCTACTTTGCTGCTAGCTGTTTGTAATGTTTTGTCTGCTGAGAGAGATGTCCTTACATAAACGCTTGGTTTGCTTTCGCCGAAAAGCTTTTTTGAAATCTGACATGCCAGGTGGATTAACAACAAGCTAAGCCGTGTTTTGCTATATTGCACTTGTGATTTCATGAACATTTTATATTTTCAGTAATTTCATTTGAATTTGGCGCTCTGCAATTCAGCGGATGTTGACGAAAATGATCCCGCAAACGGGATGGGTGCGCCAAGAAGTGTTCCTACCTCTTGACTTGATTCCACATTTTGATGTGTTACAGCCTGAACTCAAAATTGATTACATTTGAGTTTTTCACCAATATACACACACAATAGCCCATAATGACAAAGTGAAAACATGTTTTAAAAAATGTTAGCAAATGTATTGAAGATGAACTACAGAATATCTCATTCATATAAGCATGCACAGCTCAGGCAATATTTTATAGAAGCACCTTTGGTAGCGATTACAGTTGTGAGTCTTTCTGTGTAAGTCTAATAGCTTTCAATACCTGGATTGTGCAACATTTCCCATTATTATTTTCATTTTTCAAGCTCTGTCAAATTGGTTGCTGGTCATTACTAGACAACCATTTATGTCTTGCAATAGATTTTGAAGTAGATTTAAGGAAAAACTGTAACTCGGCCACTCAGGAATATTCACTGTCTTCTTGGTAAGCAACTCCAGTGTAGATTTGGCGCACATCTCCCAGTGTCTGGTGGAAAGCACCCTGAACCAGGCTTTCCTATTGGATTTTGCCTGTGCTGAGCTCCCTTCTGTTTCTTTTTTATCCTGAAACACCCCCCAGTCCTAAACAATTACAAGCATACCCATAACATGATGCAGCCACCGCTATGCTTGAAAATATGGAGAGTGGTACTTGGATTTGCAACAGAACATGACTTTGTATTCTGGGCAAAAAGTGAATAGCTTTTTCCACCATTTTTACAATTTTACTTTAGTGCCCTGTTGCAAACATGATGCATGTTTTGGAATATTTTTATTCTGTACATGCCTCCTTTTCACTCTGTGAATTAGGTTACTATTGTGGAATAACTACAATGTTGTTGATCCATCCTCAGTTTTCTTCTATCACAGCCATTAAACCCTGTAACTGTTTTAAAGTCACCATTGACCTCATAGCGAAATCCCTGAGCGGTTTCCATCCTCTCCGGCAACTGAATTAGGAATGATGCCTGCATCGTTGTAGTGACTGGGTGTATTGATACACCATCCAAAGTGTAATTAATAACTTCACCATGCTCAAAGGGATATTCAATGTTTGAAGTTGCCCTTCTTCGTGAGGCATTGGAAAACTTCCCTGGTCTTGTGTAGGCCAGTGACAAAATAAATCTAAATTTAATCAATTTTACATTCAGAATGTGTAACAACAAAATGTGGAAAAAGTCAAGGGGTGTGAATACTTTCTGAAGACACTGTATTTGTTACTTCATTATCGTCCCTCTTCATAAGGGCATGAAATTTGAAAATATTTTAAAGATACAGTATGTGGGTTTTTGGTAACGGAATTTAAAGGCACAAGGCAATATGTCTTGAATTTACAGAAGGTAGGAATTTCTCCAAAACTAAATATAAGTGTTGATATTAGTTGACATCGGTCTTTATCTATTTCTGATACCTTTTAAGACTTTCTGGTATATGTTTTCTAAGTCCCCTTTTCCATCTGTTTATCCAGAAATCAAAGCCTTTACTTATTCCTAATTTTTAGGATGGAAAACGGTTGAAAAACATATCTATGCCTTAATTTCCCAAAAATATATACTTTCATTTGACACCCAATTTGATATGCTCCTATGAATTTCACATGTTGGTACTCACGGGTCCTTTTCCATGGAAATGCCCCTGTCTGTCTCTGTCTCGGTCTCTCTCTCTCTGTCTGTCTGTCTGTCTGTCTGTCTGTCTGTCTGTCTGCTTAGCACCTTCAGCCTCTGAATAGAGGTCTATTTTAATGTTAGCCTCCCAGCCAGCTTCCACTAGGCCGGGAGAAGACGGGGGACAGAGAGGGGGAGGAAGAAAGAATGATACCATAGACAGAGTGAGTCAGTCAGTTTTGGCAGAAATGCAAGTTGTCAGAAGACTTTTGGGTGCTCTTTAGCTCAGTGTCTGGATCTACAGCTAGGCTACACACTGAAGCTGATGGAAGAGAAGAGCGTTGGCTAATACAACATTCCTAATGATTCATAGAATGGATTACAATGAGACGAGAGGGTGGAAGCAAATAGCCAACATTCTTTGGAACCTCTGGACAGACCATAAAAAGGAACGCAGAACTTAGGCTACATAATAGGATCTATTTGATGTGGCCCTTGTGTAGCCTACATACTCTTGCTGATGATAAAAGTACAGGAATGGCTGACATGTTTCAGTTGAATACTCCATAGAAAGGCGGAACCACATAGTCAAGATTCCTTAGAATGTGAAATCAATTTCAATTCTGTCCTTCAAACGCTACCCCAAAAGGAAGCATGCAGTCTCAAGCGAAATCACCAGAGATTAACTCAAAAGACAGCATCTTTTATACAACGTACACCTCCATAGAATTCTAGGATGCTCCATTATAGAATGTTAGAGGAGGAATCCTTCATAGAACGAATGGGCCTTTCCCTTTCATTCCAAGCCAGTCTATTTCACGCCTAGCCTCATCGTAGCATTTTGCACATAATAATAACAGCTATAGATTACATAATACCCTGCATAGTGCAATGTTAGTAGCTTGGTACCTTAGTTATCTTTAGTGGGCTTTTATGCGTATCAATAAGTTAACACCAAAGCGTTTAACATTTTCACACTCTGCCACAAAGTTCTGTGCTCAAAGCACTACACTTCCCAGAGTTCTTAGCGTAAAGAAATGACCCGCACTGGAAGGGTAATAAAATGTCACAAGACACTTTTTAATGATACATATTTTCCATGTTCATATAAAAGCGTTCCTAAGCCATTTTGAAGTACGAACAACAGAGAAAATAAAATGTCTTCTCCCCTGTCTTAATACCGGGGAAATAGTTCACAAATGTAACCAATTTCGAGGTGAGCGCCAGACTGAAAATAGAACTCTCACAACCCTGATATTCTCCTTCTCCGACTAACTCTGGTGCTAAAACAATTCAAAATGGATAGATCGCCAGCTTTCAGAAAAAAAAACACTTCTGTAAAGATGTCATCCTACCTTGTTTGCCATTGTCGGTGCATTAATCTATCATTACAAAACGGGCCAAGGTTTTCGTGGGTTACAAATCCTCAGCCAGACATTTCCTCGCAGCTCAACTGGGCGAAAACAAGGCACTTCTTGGGGCGAGTCGTCGCAGAACAAATTTTAATACATCACTAAATACAAGATGCCCTTTAACCTCAAACCTGAGAGAGACAGCTAAAATGGTTGAGTGCGAAAAAATCCTTGACAGTCAATCCCAATTGTGTATATCCAGTCAACAAAAATATGACATTTCTTTATAGCGGGTAAATAGCTGAATTGACTCCGGAGCCCGGGGAGCAAGATTCCTGTAGCCTACCGGTAGTAAGAAACCGGAAAGATAGTGGGCTCAGTCCAATGGTTCTCCCAAGACAAGCAGGCCTATAGACTATGTATATGACAAGTTAGTTGTGTGAGTTTGTAGATCCAGGTCAGGACTCTCCTATTCCTAGTAGCCTTGGCCAAGCTAAAAACAATAAATATAATCAAACGTATAATACTACTAACAACAACAACAATAATAGTAAGGCCTAATATTAACATAAAACTAGCGCTACTACTACGTCTAATTCTAATAATAATAATAATAATTTATTTTAATACATTTAGGTATGTTGTCTTTTATTTTGAAATTGTATTTATCATACAGAAAGATCAGTGAATAGCATTTAATTGTATGTCAAATTAGATTCAAATAAGAATTGGTTAGTGCCATGATATTTCAATATCATCATTTAATTGTTACAATGAATCCTTGTGAAAAAGTTTTGACAGTTTGACAGCACATGACATGCAGGTGTGAAGGGCGCTGTTCAAAAGAGGAAAAATATAAATGTCGCCATCTGCTGGACAGAAGCATGGTTAAAGGTCCATAGGCCTAATGAATTTACAGTGTCAGTCCAGTAGAAGCGCATTTAAATTGTTTTAAGTTTGACACAGGCTTTTCTTCCTTCCTAGATAAATTTGCTCAGGAGTTTGTCCCACTGTTTAAAATGATTTGGAGTCATAGTTATAGGTAGATTCTGGAAATGTAATACAAATCTTGTGAGGAAAGTAATTTAATAGTTTAACTTATTCCTGTTAGAACAAAGGTTCTAACGATGAACGTAGCCTTAAGATGCTTTTGGGAAACTGAGCCCAGTTCAGTTTATGCTTGGTGATGCCACGGGGCAGCCCTATCCTTACTCCTTCCAATGTGTATGATATGATGAAATATGTGCCCCTTGTTATTGTACTGTTTGGAGAAATGTAAGCACTAAATAATCATATATATACAGTATATATTTATATTTGTTGCCCTTCGTTATTTCCCTTTCATACCCATGTCATCAGTTTGATAATGCTAATTACTCCTTTGTTATGTTTATCCTGGCAGTCTCCTGCGTTGGATGCTATATGTTAAGCCAATTCCCCATAGTCACCTGGCACTACTTTGTCATGTCTGCACCTCTATGTTATGTGTTGATAAAGTTTCCCTTTTGTATCTTCCATCCAGATCATCACATCCTTGTTATCCACATCCTATCTCCAAGGCCTTTACAAGCCACCACTCCTAAAGCATCCTTCCTAACCTTCCCACCGGCCTTACAAGCCCTACAAAACCTTCATTCCAAACCCTCTCCCAACGTGCCTCTGTTCGTTCCTGTGTTCATTTGTGTTTGTGTAATAAATACCCCTAAACCTGGATTCCTACTCAATCTCCTCATTTGCATTCTGACCAATGTGCCACGGTGGAAACAACAGTCCTGAAACTAGTTTACAGTCTGTCCTTGCCCTAGTCCTTTTCTTTACTATTACTATTTGGATAGATAGGTGGAGGATAAATGTAGATAATGTCTACAGTATCTAATTCTATAGTTGCAAGTCATTACTTGGCACTGTTTCTCCTCATAGGCAGTACTAATATGAGTTTGACTTAAATGTAATGTTTCTGTGTGAATTGCATCCCGATTCCCCACCTTTTTCCCAAAGCACACTTTCTTGTACGGATTTAGCAAAGCAATGCTGGAAACTATCCTATGCTTTTAAATCCATGACGAGGACTGTGCAAATGCACACTTCAGGAGAAGGGTGGAGAAGAGCCCTTGTAGTTGAAGCCTACAGTGCTCTCTCAACCACCTTCTATGCCAAGTCCTGTAGCTGAAGCCTACAGCAAAATATTCTGGATGTAAGTGCTACTCTACAGCATGGTAGTGTTCAGGTTATTGTAGTCCCATCCTCCACCACAGTTCTTGTGACATTTTGTTTGCAAGTAAAGTTTCTGTTTGCATACAGTAGTAAATATTGTCAATTGTAAACACTACAGTAGTGAGTTATTATATCTCACAGGGGACAATACCAGAGACTCTGTAAGGGGGCTGATCTACGATATGGACTGTAATCAATCTGATTCTTCTGAATTTCTGTTGTCTAAAGGGTACAAAACATTTTGGGGGAAGAAAAGCCTTTCCTATATTCACTTATTTGCTCCAGTCCAGACCTTACATTGTTCCTTTCAACTCATCTATTTTGTGATCTTACCCTTTGGAAACTATGAGAAGGGAGTGGTTCACCTGACTAACGTCAAAGATCTGTAGGCCTATATCATGACGAGATGTTTATGTCTCCGCCCTAACAATGGGAATCATTGTCCCAAAAGCGGGAAGGCAGGGAACAAGCCCATAGGTCCAAAATAAGCCCATGGAAACACATTGGGCTTATTTTGGACAGATCTTGTCAAGAGTGAAACATCTCATTTTGCCTCTTCCTCTCTGCTAACGTCATTGCTGTGTGCAGGCAAACCCCAGCAGCTTTTCCAGCAGACTGCCCCCTCCTGCCTTCCAGATCCTGCTGACCAAGCTGCCCCCCATCAGCCAGGTGGAAATGCTCTCCATCGGAAGCAAGGGCTGGAGTGGCACCAAAATGGCAGAAAGATGACCGGTTACTGGTCTTGAAACGCATGTGTAATTCTGGTAAACTGTTTGCCACTTGTGGCAATACATATTGTTGCCACATTTTTGCCACAGATTGAAACAGAATCTCAAGATAATTATTTGCCAGAAAAAACTCTGTTGAACTGTTTGCAACTAGTGCCAATACATTTTATTGTTGCCAATAGTTTTGCTGCAGTTTCACCACTAGTGGCAACATTTGCAAACTTCTGGCAATGTTTTGTGGCACACAATTTAGTTTGCAGCAAATTTGCCACAAACTTGCTGGAAGTTTGCAGCTAATATTTACTTTTGCAAGGGTATCCATTGCCACTCAGCTGTGTTCAGTCAAGTTTACAGTGTCAATTTGTTAGCCACTAGTCGCATGTTCAATAATTCTGCAAATACAGTTGAAAGGAAAAGTATGTGAACCCTTTGGAATTACCTGGATTTCTACATAAATTGGTCAAAAAAGTGATCTGATCTTCCTCTAAGTCACAACAGACTAACACAATGTGCTTAAACTAATAACCTGCACGTTATTGTATTTTTCTTGTCTATATTGAATACATAATTTAAACATTCACAGTGTAGCTCGGGAAAAGTATGTGAACCCCTAGGTTAATGACTTCTCCAAAAGATCATTGGAGTCAGGAGTCAGCTAACCTGGAGTCCAATCAATGAGACGAGATTGGAGATGTTGGTTAGAGCTGCCCTGCAATGTAAAAAAACACTCACAAAATGTCAGTTTGCTATTCACATGAAGTATTGCCTGATGTGAACCATGCCTCGAACAATAGCGATCTCAGATGACCTAACATTAAGAATTGTTGACTTGCATGAAGCTGGAAATGGTTACAAAAGTATCTCTAAAAGCCTTGATGTTCATCAGTCCACGTTAAGACAAATTGTCTATAAATGGAGAATGTTCAGCACTGTTGCTACTCTCCCTAGGAGTGGCCGTCCTGCAAAGATGACTGCAAGAGCACAGTGCAGAATGCTCAATAAGGTTAAGAAGAATCCTAGTGTCAGCTAAAGACTTACAGAAATCTCTGGAACATGTTAACATCTCTGCTGATGAGTCTACGATACGTAAAACACTAAACAAGAAGGATGTTCATGCGAGGACACCACGGAAGAAGCCACTCCTCTCCAAAAAAAACATTGCGGCAAGTCTGAAGTTCGCAAAAGAGCACCTGGATGTTCCACAATGCTACTGGCAAAATATTCTGTGGACAGATGAACCTAAAGTTGAGTTGTTTGGAAGGAACACACAACATGTGTGGAGAGAAAAAAGTCACAGCACACCAACATCAAAACCTCATCCCAACTGTAAAGTATGGTGGAGGGTCAACCAGTTATTAAATCCAAGGGTTCATATACTTTTCCCACCCTGCACTGTGAATGTTTACTCGGTGCGTTAAATAAAGACATAAAACATATAATTGTTTGTGTGTTATTAGAATAAGCAGACTGTGTTTGTCTATTGTTGTGATTTAAATGAAGATCAGATCAAATTACATGACCAATCCAGGTAATTCCAAAGGGTTCACATAATTTTTCAATACAAAAATGTTCTTGCTCTTTCGTGAAGTTCTTCCAATCTTAAGTTGTAAATCATTATCAAGGTAAACTAGTTGAAATTCTAACCTGTTTCTTGAACACCAGTGATTATTTTAAGAATAATAACAACAGTGTTACCTGTAGGACAATGTCTCTATCACAGATCTCCAAGTGTACAGTAAGGGGTACAGCCTTCATCAAATCATTTGTCATAGTTAATTGTGCACACTGATTGCTATGGTATGGACATGACAAATCGGTATAGACATGACAAATAGGTATGGACATGAGAAATAGGTATGGACATGACAAATAGGTATGGACATGACAAATAGGTATGGACATGACAAATCAATAAATTCATTGAACACTGTTATCTGCTTTATGCCTCTCATTTTCCAGTTTACATTAGAAAGGAAAAACCTGCAATAACACCTCATGTCTTGCAGCTTTAACAGTATTGAGTTAAGAAACAGCTTTGTTAACTGCCTCACCGAGGACTAACTCAACTACTCAAAGAATGTTAAGGCCAAGGTTATGTAATCTACTCTGATGATATTGTTACTGGCCATATATTCATAGATTGATGTGTTTAGAAAAAGTTGGTTTTGGCTTTGGTTATGTTGCACTGCAGCTATTTAGCTAAATGACCCAGACATTTGTGTGAATCAACTTGCTAGCTAGCTTCTTAGCCTGTTAGCTAGCTAACATAGTTAGGGGCTGAAGATAGTAGTTCAGGGGATACAATCGACACATCTAACGTCTGGAATTAGCAATCAATCTAATTTATATGTAGTGGACTTTAATCTGTCATGGTTGCTCATGGTCACGCAATGAGCTAGCCCCGCCTGCAACTTCAAAATCAGTGTTGGCCCTTAACCCAAAAGATCATGTAAAGTGGTAGCCCCACCTGCAACTTCAAAATCAGACTTCCACCGAAGTCGGTTCCTCTCCTTGTTCTGGCTGCGTTCGGCGTTACCGGTCTTCTAGCCATCGTTGATCCATTTTTCATTTTTCCATTTGTTTTGTCTTGTTTTCCTACACACCTGGTATTCATTTCCCTCATTTATTGTTGTGTATTTAACCATCTGTTCCCCCCCACGTCTTTGTGTGGAATTGTTTGTTGTAAGTGCTTATGCACATGTTTACTGGTGCGCGTCGGGTTTTTGTACCCATGTTGGTTATTTCTTTACGCCGTTGGTTTTTCAATGAAACTGCTCCGGCTGTTAATTAGTTCTGCTCTCCTGCGTCTGACTTCCCTGCCACCAGTTACGCACCCCTTACAGTTGGCCATTTGCCCAAAAGGTAACTTAATAAGATAGCCCCGCCTGCAACTTCAAAATCAGTCAAGCTAGTTTATACAGTGTGTAGCGGACATGAGTCGGTCATGGTTGCTCAAGGTCACGTAATGAGGTAGCCCCGCATGCAATTTCAAAATCAGTGTTGGCCCTTTTTTTAAATGTAAAAATGCCCACAGTCATCAAGCTAGGGGAGAGATCATTATTACATGCAGTACCAGTCAAAAGTTTGGACACACCTACTCATTCCTGGGATTTTCTTAATTTGTACTATTTTCTATATTGTAGAATAATAGTGAAGACATCAAAACTATGAAATAACACATACGGAATCATGTAGCAACCAAAAAAGTGTTAATCAAATCCAAATATATTTTAAATTTGAGATTCTTCAAAGTAGCCACCTGTTGCCTTGATGACAGCTTTGTACACTCTTGGCAAATAAAGAAAAACCCTTGAGTAGGTGTGTTCAAACTTTTGACTGGTACTCTACCTCTGATCTAGGCCAGTAATACAGATATAAGGGCCATGTAAGAATCTCTATTAATTTAACCTATTTCTTAAGTTATTTTTGGTCATTTGATATTGCCTATAGGGCACAAAATTGCTGGGACCATGGCTGGCAAGTGAGCTGCGTCACATACGCCTAAAATAACATTGCGGGACTGTGGTTGGTTGGGTTTGGGACCAGTTCTTGAGGTAGTGGGAGTTGGACAGAAAGCCAGTGGGTGCAAGATGAAAAGCTGTAGGTGCAGGCAGGAGCAGGATGAAGAAATCGGTCTGGCGCAGACCTCTGCTGTAGACCATGACAGTGAAGCCTGTAAAGTTAGAGCTGTTAATTACTGTGTCAGTGTGAAAAGTAGGGCATTAGCTGGGGAAACTGACAGATCAATAACATTACATTGCCATACTGACTAATAAAACTCACATTGCACTGAAAAAACCTCGCAATCTCAATCTTCAATCGTTTGGCCTATGGTTTCATCATTTGATTCAGGTCTAGTGTGATTGTGGCAAAAATAATAGCTAATGTTTGCCAACTTTTTGCCAGCTCTCTCGCTAACTGTACATCAACTGGCGAAAGCTAGCCAAGTTAATTTACTTTTGTTGAAACAGGACAATTACAAAGGATTCAAAGCATGTCCAAACAAACAACAGCTGTTAGATAGTAGTAATAGCCACCTCATATTGCTATCTGACATATAGCTAGAGGCTAGACCTGGCTGTTGTAGGTGTACTAGCTAGCGTAGCTAATTCATTCACCTCAGTCGAGAGGGGATGAAACATTTGCGTTACATGACAGTTAAAATACTAGCTCAGCTCTGTCAATAAACACTAGTTTAGTTTTTTTAAGTTTTTCTTCAGGATTGGTGGGTCCCTTGCGGGACGGTTGAGCTAACGTAGGCTAATGCAATTAGCATGATGTTGTAAGTAACAAGAACATTTCCCAGGACATATACATATCTGATATTGGCAGAAAGCTTAAATTCTTGTTAATCTAACTGCACTGTCCAATTTACAGTAGCTATTATTATGAAATAATACCAAGCTATTGTTTGAGGAGAGTGCACAGTTTTGAACATGAAAAGTTATTAATAAACAAATTAGGCACATTTGGGTAGTCTTGATGGAAAATTTTGAGCAGAAATGCAATGGCTCATTGGATCAGACTAAAACTTTGCACATACACTGCTGGCATCTAGTGGGCAATATCTAAATGGCACCTGGACTGGAATAAATCATTATGGCCATGCATCTGATGGTACAGATGATGGTAGAATGAAAATACAAAAAAACATTGTTTTTTTTCCCTTTGTATTATCTTTTACCAGATCTAATGTGTTATATTGGTCCTGGTCAGTCCCTAGATGGGAGACTGCTGCTGGAAGTGGTGTTGGAGGGCCAGTAGGAGGCACTCTTTCCTCTGATCTAAAAATACACTGCTCAAAAAAATAAAGGGAACACTTAAAACAACACAATGTAACTCCAAGTCAATCACACTTCTGTGAAATCAAACTGTCCACTTAGGAAGCAACACTGATTGACAATACATTTCACATGCTGTTGTGCAAATGGAATAGACAACAGGTGGAAATTATAGGCATTTAGCAAGACACCCCCAATAAAGGAGTGGTTCTGCAGGTGGGGACCACAGACCACTTCTCAGTTCCTATGCTTCCTGTCTGTCAGCGTAGTGTCCAGAGCATGGAGGCACTACCAGGAGACAGGCCAGTACATCAGGAGACGTGGAGGAGGCCGTAGGAGGGCAACAACCCAGCAGCAGGTCCGCTACCTCCGCTTTTGTGCAAGGAGGAGCAGGAGGAGCACTGCCAGAGCCCTGCAAAATGACTTCCAGCAGGCCACAAATGTGCATGTGTCTGCTCAAACGGTCAGAAACAGTCTCCATGAGGGTGGTATGAGGGCCCAACGTCCACAGGTGGGGGTTGTGCTTACAGCCCAACACCATGCAGGACATTTGGCATTTGCCAGAGAACACCAAGATTGGCAAATTCGCCACTGGCGCCCTGTGCTCTTCACAGATGAAAGCAGGTTCACACTGAGCACATGTGACAGACGTGACAGAGTCTGGAAACGCCGTGGAGAACGTTCTGCTGCCTGCAACATCCTCCAGCATGACCGGTTTGGCGGTGGGTCAGTCATGGTGTGGGGTGGTATTTCTTTGGGGGGCCGCACAGTCCTCCGTGTGGTAGCCTGACTGCCATTAGGTACCGAGATGAGATCCTCAGACCCCTTGTGAGACCATATGCTGGTGCGGTTGGCCCTGGGTTCCTCGTAATGCAAGACAATGCTAGACTTCATGTGGCTGGAGTGTGTCAGCAGTTCCTGCAAGGGGAAGGCATTGATGCTATGGACTGGCCCGCCCGTTCCCCAGATCTGAATCCAACTGAGCACATCTGGGACTTCATGTCTCGTTCCATCCACCAATGGATGCACCACAGCCTGTCCAGGATTTGGTGGATGCTTTAGTCCAGGTCTTTGAGCAGTGTATATCCCAATACCCCAGGGCAGTGATTGGGGACACTGCCCTGTGTAGGGTGCCGTCTTTCAGATGGGACGTTAAACGGGTGTCCTGACTCTCTGAGGTCATTAAGGATCCCATGGCACTTACCGTAAGAATAGGGGTGTAAACCCCGGTGTCCTGGTTAAATTCCCAATATGGCCCTCAAACCATCAAGGTCACCTAAGAATCTCCAGTTTACAATTGGCTTATTCATCCCCCTCCTCTCCCCTGTAACTATTCCCCAGGTCGTTGCTGTAAATGAGAATGTGTTCTCAGTCAAATTACCAGATAAAATAACAGATCAATAAAAAAATTTAATATATACATTCTCCTACATTCCTTTCACATTTCCACAAACTTAAAAGTGTTTCCTTTCAAATGGTACCAAGAAAATGCATATCCTTGCTTCAGTGCCTGAGCTACAGGCAGTTAGATTTGGGTTTGTCATTTTAGGCGAAAATTGAAAAAAAGGAGCCGATCCAAAAGAGGTTTTAATTTCAACAGCAGTTATCTTGCCAGCTACATCAGTCAACTAAAGAGTAGCCAGTTTCTGCTCTGCTTACTTTTACAACTCTGTGAAAGAGCTCAACACACTGAAATATGCTCAACTCTCCCTTGCTGGTCCAGCCAGACTTCCAGAAGCTTTGCTTTCACACAGCCTATCAGCCGCTCTGTCCACTCAGTCCTAAATCCAGCCTTCTCAACACTCCAAACAGCCTACCCGACCACTCTAGGTGTCCGCATGGTCCTAAAGCACACCATTGCCGCTTTTTGTATCACATTGTTTTGATAAAACTGAGGGAGACAAACATGCAATTTCAGTATGTGGGGGGACATAACCCCGTTGAATGTTGCGCCCCTGCTTCTCCCCATCATCTACACTAATTGAAGTGTATTTAACAAGTGACATCAATAAGGGATTGTAGTTTACACCTGGTCAGTCTGTCATAGAAAGAGCAGTTCTTAAAGTTTTGTAAACACAGTGTATATTCATTTACATACAAGCTGCATATATTGTGTTTCCTGGTATTGTAAAAATATGGGTGTTTTTTTCCATGCTGTGTGTGTCGGCTACATGTGAGTGTTTCTTATGAGTGTTATGTGTGTGAGTGTGTGTGTACTGTACAGTAGTATCCGCCCAAATCCATTCAACTCACAAAGGGACAGGATGTTCTCGAAGGAGAACTCAGATCAGTAACCAACAGGAACAGAAGCACAGACAGCCACTGTCTTGAGAGTCTGAAAGAGAGACACAACATAATGACTAAACATATCAATAACAATGTGAAGAATGTACTACTTAAATGGAAAAACCTTGAGTTAAGGAAACATATAATAAATCACAACACTGAATTGACTGCATGATGAATGTCTACCTCACGGAGTAATAACACTGACTGATTGGAGAATTGACTGCATGATGAATGTCTACCTCACGGAGTAATAACTGACTGATTGGAGAATTGACTGCATGATGAATGTCTACCTCACGGAGTAATAACACTGACTGATTGGAGAATTGACTGCATGATGAATGTCTACCTCACGGAGTAATAACACTGACTGATTGGAGAATTGACTGCATGATGAATGTCTACCTCACGGAGTAATAACACTGACTGATTGGAGAATTGACTGCATGATGAATGTCTACCTCACGGAGTAATAACTGACTGATTGGAGAATTGACTGCATGATGAATGTCTACCTCACGGAGTAATAACACTGACTGATTGGAGAATTGACTGCATGATGAATGTCTACCTCACGGAGTAATAACTGACTGATTGGAGAATTGACTGCATGATGAATGTCTACCTCACGGAGTAATAACTGACTGATTGGAGAATTGACTGCATGATGAATGTCTACCTCACGGAGTAATAACACTGACTGATTGGAGAATTGACTGCATGATGAATGTCTACCTCACGGAGTAATAACACTGACTGATTGGAGAATTGACTGCATGATGAATGTCTACCTCACGGAGTAATAACTGACTGATTGGAGAATTGACTGCATGATGAATGTCTACCTCACGGAGTAATAACTGACTGATTGGAGAATTGACTGCATGATGAATGTCTACCTCACGGAGTAATAACACTGGTGGGTTATGGTGAAGTATTTGAGAGACACAGTGACTGAGTTTTTTATAATTTTTTATTATTTCACCTTTATTTAACCAGGTAGGCTTGTTGAGAACAAGTTCTCATTTACAACTGCGACCTGGCCAAGATAAAGCAAAGCAGTTCGACACATATAACAACACAGAGTTACACATGGAGTAAAACAAACATACAGTCAATAACACAGTAGAAAAAAAAGGAAAAAAAAGGAAACAAAAAGTGATAGTCATTGTTTACCCAGGTAGTCAAGGAGCTCAGAGTAGGGCTGTGGTAGTCATGAAATTGTGTCAGCCGGTTATTATGTTGCAAAAGACTAACTAACATACTAACATAAACATGTTTAGCATATCCAGGCCTTCACACATACAAGCCTCATACAAATGTTGATGCGCACCTTTGGAACATCTACATTTTAAAAGTCTATTAAATCAGTTGAATATACACCATCACAATAAATCCATTATTTATTTTAGGCAGGTCTAAACAACTATTGATTGAGAACCACAGAGTTACAGCAAGTCGCAATGAAAACAAGAGCTGCCTCCACTATTCCAGCACCATTTCAACTTCAACATTTCAACATTATCAAATCACCTCTGCTTAGTCTAATACAGCGACCACTAAAGATACCATAAACAATTTATTCCAATCAACGGAAAGCTAAATATGATGTGGCTGTCCATGGTTCTGATTTCTGTGTGCGTGTGTGTTTGTGTGTGCGTGTGCGTTCATGCAGGTAGCAAGTTGACTCACCCTAATTGTAGAGAAACGCCAATGCCATTCTCCTCTCCTTCCTGTTCACGAAACGGTCTATCACCCTGTCATATTGTACACGCTTTTATTTTTTGTTGTCCTAGGCTACCTGGCTAAAATGCTTGCTCGCAAGCCTCTCTTCCATTCATGGGAAATGTTAGCTACTGTAGTTAACATTTGCCTTCTACATCTAGCTACATACTGAACTTCCATCCTCTGTCATCAAGGCAAAGGGTGGCTACTTTGAAGAATATCAAATATAAAATATATTTAGATTTGTTTAACACTTTTATGGTTACTACATGATTCCATATGTGTTAGAAGCTGTTTAGAAGCCTCTTAGTCCGCCATGTTCAGAATACACGTCCTGGTAATCTGTCTGGCCCCGCAGCTTTGTGAATGTTGACCTGTTTAAAGGTCTTACTCACATCGGCTGCTGAGAGCGTGATCACACAGTCATCCGGCACAGCTGATGCTCTCATGTATGTTTCAGTGTTACTTGCCTCGAAGTGAGCATAGAAGTTATTCAGCTCGTCTGGTAGGCTCGTGTCACTGGGCAGCTCTCGGTTGTGCTTCCCTTTGTAGCTCTATCCAACAGCCCAGCTGGATAGATTTAGCTAGCTATCATACAAATGTGTAGGCTATGGATAGCTATGTTATGTATATGATTGTAACAGAAATAATAATGTACGTGCGTTACCAGCTGCAACACCATTTTAGCTAAAATATAACAAAAGACCTCCTCCACTCACCAACAACCTGTTCAAACGGTGAGTTAGTTAGATAATCACTTTCACAGGCAAGTATACAACAAAAAACAATGGGGATCCTCGGGTCCCTTTCTTTACTGTAAACAGGTCTAACTAGCTAGATGTTAGCTGAGGAATGCTCATCTCTGTTCTCTTATATTGATATACATTCAGTGGCAAGTTTATTAATTAGTACCGGGTCGGCCAGGTTTCCCCCAGAACAGCCTGAATTCTTTGGGGCATGGACACGTTGCTCAATTGTTGTCAAGGGACCAAATGTGTGCCAGGAATATATTCCCCATACCATTACACCACCAGCCTGTACTGTTGACACCAGGCAGGATGGGGCCATGGACTTAAGCTGCTTACGCCAAATCCTGACTCTGCATGATGTAACAGGAACTGAGATTTCTCTGGACCAGGTGATGTTTTTCCACTCCTCAGTTGTCCAGTGTTGGTGATCGCCTTCCCACTGGAGCCTCTTCTTCTTGTTTTTAACTGATAGGAGTGGAACCCGGTGTGGTTGTCTGCTGCAATAGCCCATCCGTGACAAGGACCGACGAGTTGCGTGTTCCGAGATGCCATTCTGCACAGCATTCTTGTACTGCGCCGTTATTTGCCTGTTTGTGGCCCACCTCTTAGCTTGAAAGATTCTTGCCATTCTCTCATCAACTAGCTTTTTTCGCCCATAAGACTGCTGCTGACTGGATGTTTTTTGTTTGTCGCACCGTTCTCTGTAAACCCTAGACACTGTCGTGCGTGAAAGGCCCAGGAGGCCATCCATTTCTTAGATACTGGAACTGGCACTCCTGGCACTCAAAGTCGCTTAGGTCACTCGTTTTTCCCAGTCTAACGTTCAATCAAACAGTAACTGAATAACTGAATGCCTCAATGCCTGTCTGCCTACTCTACATAGCAATCAATGGAAACAGGATGCACCTGAGCTCAATTTCGAGTATATTGTGTGTAGATTGATGAGGGGAATAAAATAATTGTATCAATTTTAGAATAAAGCTGTAACGTAACAAAATGTGGAAAAAGTCAAGGGGTCTGAATACTTTCCGAACCGCCTCAATATAAGCGTTCCTGAGTTAGCTAGTTGTTTTTAGAGAACCAGCTGTGCTTATGGCTTAACACAATTTAGTTTGCCGTGGAAAATATCAACGCCATGACAACATTCTCATGGCCAAATCAGGGAAGCAGTAATATATCACACTAGCAAATACCAGCGCCATACCGTGACCAAATACCATACCGTGATGGAGATAATTATGAAACTAGCTAGCTTGTTAACTTCATCTATCTACGTCAGCATCCCCAATATCAAACGACTTTATTTCGAAGGTAACAATAACACAATAACAACAAGGAGTAACTAAATAAACCCTAAGCTAAGCTAGCACACACTGCAATAATAACAATGCTACCAACAATAGTGAACTTGTGTTTTTCTACACATCCCAAAGGCATAAGTCTGACCATGCTCTCACAACAAATCACACAGGGACAAAGGATGGTCGGGGACTGGGATCTATTTATACCCTTGTAAGAGCATGGGTTGGACCAACTGGCCAATCAGAGGCTCGAAACACTGTATGCCCATAATGTCCAGGAGGCGAAATTCTGTACAGTGCTAATGTGGGCATGTTTACTGAGAAAAGATGGGGGCTGCCCTCACCAGATATGGGTTTCCCACACTCGGCTTATGCCTTGGGTGCAATGTGGAAAGGCGCATTGGCCCAATGTGTGGAGCCTACACATTGTCCCAATGTGAACATGTTTGTTGGGATTCCTTCCATTCTTTTGGATCAAAACATACAGAACTGTTCACCTGTTCCCCAACTCCAAATCAAAGGCATCCCTCCTCTCCTCCTCGTATCATATATCACTCCTACAGTATATGACTCCAGACTCAGGACTTCCAGTAATCCACTGACAGTGTCATTTCGGCAGGAGGGAGATGTGGGAACAGGTTTATATGAGGAAGGAAGGAGGAGGTAGGAAGGACCCAGGAGGAGGAGAGGAGGGTGGCAAAAGGAGAGAGAACATCTCAGATAAGTTAGAGCTAGGGAGTGTGTGTGAGCGTGTAGCGACCCTGTAGGACTCTGTTGTTTGAGTGAGTGAGTGTGTATCAGAATCTTAGCGGTGCTCCGTAGCTAGAAACAGCTGTTTGTTTGGGAGTGTGTGTCTCTCAGCAGGTAGAGGTCTCAGGGTCTATCTGAGGGTGACAAGACAGTATGATCCCTCTACTTCTCTCCCTGCTCCTGGCTTGGCCTCCAGGGACAGGGGCACAACAGGACCCACTCATGCCCTTCATGGAGAACCTTGACGCAGACAGTAACGTCATCCTGAAGTGGGGGTTCAGTGAGGTCCAGGGCACCATCATGTTCCAGCTGACCATCAAGACCACTGGCTGGCTGGGATTCGGGTTCAGCCCAAATGGAGGCATGGCTGCATCGGACATCGTTATGGGAGGGGTCGGACCAAATGGCACCTATTTCATGGTATCTAAACTATTAACCTGTTATTCTAGTTTCTAATCTATTACTATTAGACACAAGAGAATGAGTGGTAATGTATTGTAGTAGTTGTTGTTCTGTTACGTGCAGGAATAGCAGTAGTTATATTGTAGGGATAGAAGTAGGCTACTGTAACGGTGAAGTGGCTATAGTAGTAGCAGTAATCATGATTATCTAGTTCAGTGTTTCCCAACTCCAGTCCTCAAGTACCCCCAACAGCACACATTTTTGTTGTTGTCCTGGACAAGCTCATCTGATTCAACTCATTAAGGACTTGATTAGTTGAAAAGTTGAATCAGGTGTGATTGTCTGGTGCTACAGCAAAAATGTGCGCTGTTGGGGAACACTGATCTTGTCATATGGAGTTTATTTGTACCTTTATTTAACTAGGCAAGAACAAATTCTTATTTGCAATGACGGCCTACAATGGGTTAACTGACTTGTTCAGGGGCAGAATTACATATTTTGACCTTTCGGTTACTGGACTAACGCGCTAACCGCTAGGCTACCTGCCGACCCAAAGAAGGAGTTGTAGGTGTATTGGTTTTCAACACCAGCAAACTGTTGGAAGATTAAATGACTATTTAAAGTTACCTGTGAATGTGTTGCTCCTTCAGAAATGCCACAACATTTTTGTTTAACAACACAGAACTCTATTAAGCTTCATATAGACTCCAGATAACTTCAGTATTTCTGTGTTGTCTCTCTTTCAGGATTATCATGCCACAGGGAACTCATTTCCCCTGGTGGATAAGAAACAGAGCTACACCCTCCTGTCCCTGACCGAGGCAGATGGTCAAACCACCATGACCTTCAGGAGGCCCATCCAGTCTTGTGACGAGGAAGACTTCCACATCACCGTAAGTCAACGTTTTCACACAGACGCAAACTGTTAACAAGTCATCTGTACTAAAAGTCTTGAAAGAGGAAAATCATGTTCCGTTATCATGATTGACTATTTCTATTCATAAAAGGTTAGTTTACAAATATCTAAGCAACCTAAGCCAGTTTTGAGAGTTGTTCCCTTTTAACCTAAATAAATGTGTTCTTTATAACACAGAGTTATTTAGTTTCTCAAGTGATGGTGGGCCAAAATATCCTTTCCCCATGGTAATAATGGTATGGCCTTCAGGCGCTCACACCCCTGAGAAATAAGATCTGCTCCTATGGCCGTTCCCTTGGTTCAATGCAGAGATTAAGGTGTGATACGTTCCATTGTTTGGACCACAATCTTTTTACACTATTGTGGCCTGGCATTTCATTGTTGTGCTTCATTGTTTGTACTTTTACATCTTCTCATAATCTCACAACAGGCCTCCATACAAAACTCCAGTTTCCTCCTAATCCCCGGATTAATTTATCGTCTGTTCAGTGTGTTCAATCTAATGTACCTGCTCTTTGAAAGCACTCTGGAGACCATCTCTGGTTTACATGCACCTACTGATTATTTTATTTAGAGTAATTCAACACAATTAATCAGGGGATTGGAAAAATGGCCTAAACACAGGGAGGCAGGCAAACATTTTCAAAAGTGAGCAGTTGTAACCCTAGATGGTTCACAAAAAACAGCATTAATAAAGACAATGGTGCCATAACAAGTCTCAACACCAATGTCACTAAATTATGCAGGCCCTACTAAGTGTCTACTGGCTTCTAGGCCTTTTCTTCACACCTAGTCCTCACTCTGTGATTTTTGTATGTTTTATGTCAATTGATGTTGTTTTGTTCCATCCTTCTCATAGGACAGTCCAGTGAAGCTGATCTATGCCTATGGTATGTCTGATGACATAAGGTATCATGCCAATAGAAGGGGAACCAAGGAGGTCAATCTACTCAAGTTCATGCCCAGATCCAGCCCCCCAGACAGCAACTATCTAGACTTCGTTGTGGAGAATGTAAGAGTGACCTCACACACATGTCCTGAAGGGGAATCATCTATTTCCTCTAGATCAGGCACAGCAGGACTTTTAGTTTGAAGTCAAATATTTTACTTTACTCCTGGGGTGGAACAGGTCAAAGATGATTGAATGAAATTAATTTGAATTAATATTGTGATATTGAATATACAGGAGGTGGTATCTTTAGTCTACAACATGTGACTGTAGAACAGAATGGACTGGCAACACTTATACTATTAAAGTGGTGCTCCAGAACTTCTGTATAATTTCAGCCAGTAGTTTTCAAAGTGGTGCTCACGAGCCAAGACGGGTCCCTGTTTTTTGTGTACTACTTCATCCGTTTTGTATGAAATGTTATGTCCTGCAAATTCTTATTATCATCTGTTATTTTCTTTGCAATTCGTATGATAGGTTATGAATCCAATTCATACAATATGTTACAAATCTGTTGTACTTAAGATCCCGGACTGCATCGTTAACACAGTAGTCCTTCTTCCATTTCAGGTTACTGTCCCTGCCGAACGTACATACTACCACTGCAAGGTCATGAAGGTGCCAAAGCTCAACGGCAAAAATCATATCTATCGGGTAAATGAGCCCTCTCTCATTTCATGGTCTAATCATTTTGCAATTACATCATACGTTTGTCATTGGAGTCATCTCTTCCCTCTCCCTGCGTCTTCTCTCTCCCTGTCGCTCAGATTGAGCCGGTGATTGAGCACCTGGACCTGGTCCACCACATGCTTCTCTATGGCTGCCCCTCCTCTGTGAACCAGACCTACGAGAAGAAATGCTACACGGAAGGATCAGGGGAGGACTGCATCAGAGTGGTGTCTGCCTGGGGGGTGGGAGGAGGGGTGAGAGACTGCCCCCTTCTGAAAACATTAATATACACACATGCATGCATGAACACACATGCTAGTCTGATCTCTGTCTCGACATTGTCTTCTCCATTCCAGGCTTTTGAGCTTCCAGAAATTGCTGGGATCCCTATTGGAGGACAGAATAATGATGAGTTCTACAGGCTGGAAATTCACTACAACAACCTGGCCCAAGAAGCAGGTAACCGTTCGTTCACTAGCTAATAATTAAAATGTTCCAATCCACTAACACAGGATTAACAGGTTTACCCCGCTCCAATCTTGATGAAAGGTGAACCATGTGCTAGTCCTTGAACAGAACAAAGCCTGCACACCCTGAGGTTCTCCAAGACTTGGATTGAATTTAGCGATCATCTTAAGCCGTCATTATCATGTCTTCTCCTCTGTCTCCCCCTGCAGGCCGGAGGGATAACTCAGGCCTGAGGCTGTACTACACTGCCCAGCTCAGGCAGCATGACGTGGGCATCATGACTACAGGCCTAATGGTGGCCATTGGCTGGGGCTACGCTATCCCTCCCAATGCCACAGCATTCCACAGCTACGGCCTCTGCAACACATCACACTTCTCAGACGTACGTTCAGTGCTCTTTGACACTAGATTGAAGAAGGATGGTTGATTTTGATGACATTGTAGAGCAGATTGTTGTCAAAAAAGGAAAGCGCCAGCTTACTCTTTCCTTTCTGGTATACTATGCATAGCCATCTCTGAATTCAACAAAACAGGATTTTGTTCAAAATGAGCCTGCTTTCTGTCTTTCCCCAGATCATGCCTGACCCTGTCCCTGACCTCTCTGTGTTCTCCGTGGCACTGCACACTCACCTGGCTGGGAGGAAGGTGCAAGCTGGCCACATCAGGTGAGAGAGAGCAGCGGGGTCGTAACTTATACTTGGGACATTCTGAAATTTCATTTTTGTTCCCCCCCAGTTCTATCATTGGAATGTGATACAGGGCAACGGTGCGCTTTAGGACCATGAGGACTCCTCCGAGTGGTTGGGTAGGCTGTTTGAAGTGTTTATCCGACTGGAAAAAACAAACAAATATATACTTTTTATTTATATATACAGTGGGGCAAAAAAGTATTTAGTCAGCCACCAATTGTGCAAGTTCTCCCACTTAAAAATATGAGAGAGGCCTGTAATTTTCAGCATAGGTACACTTCAACTATGACAGACAAAATGAGGGGAAAACATCCAGAAAATCACATTGTAGGATTTTTATGAATTTATTTGCAAATTATGGTGGAAAATAAGTATTTGGTCAATAACAAAAGTTTCCCAATACTTTGTTATATACCCTTTGTTGGCAATGACAGAGGTCAAACGTTTTCTGTAAGTCTTCACAAGGTTTTCACACACTGTTGCTGGTATTTTGGCCCATTCCTCCATGCAGATCTCCTCTAGAGCAGTGATGTTTTGGGGCTGTTGCTGGGCAACACGGACTTAACTCCCTCCAAAGATTTTCTATGGGGTTGAGATCTGGAGACTGGCTAGGCCACTCCAGGACCTTGAAATGCTTCTTACGAAGCCCCTCCTTTGTTGCCCGGGCAGTGTGTTTGGGATCATTGTCATGCTGAAAAACCCAGCCACATTTCATCTTCAATGCCCTTGCTGATGGTAGTCTTTGTTACTTTGGTCCCAGCTCTCTGCAGGTCATTCACTAGGTCCCCCCGTGTCGTTCTGGGATTTTTGCTCACCGTTCTTGTGATCATTTTGACCCACCGGGGTGAGATCTTGCGTGGAGCCCCAGATCGAGGGAGATTATCAGTGGTCTTGTATGTCTTCCATTTCCTAATAATTGCTCCCACAGTTGATTCCTTCAAACCAAGCTGCTTACCTATTGCAGATTCAGTCTTCCCAGCCTGGTGCAGGTCTACAATTTTGTTTCTGGTGTCCTTTGGCAGCTCTTTGGTCTTGGCCATAGTGGAGTTTGGAGTGTGACTGTTTGAGATTGTGGACAGGTGTCTTTTATACTGATAACAAGTTCAAACAGGTGCCATTAATACAGGTAACGAGTGGAGGACAGAGGAGCCTCTTAAAGAAGAAGTTACAGGTCTGTGAGAGCAAGAAATCTTGCTTGTTTGTAGGTGACCAAATACTTATTTTCCACCATAATTTGCAAATAAATTCAGAAAAAATCCTACAATGTGATTTTCTGGATTTTTTTTCTAATTTTGTCTGTCATAGTTGAAGTGATGAAAATTACAGGCCTCTCTCATATTTTCAAGTGGGAGAACTTGCACAATTGGTGGCTGACTAAATATTTTTTTTGCCCCACTGTATATGTCCCCCCCCAATTCTAAAACCTAGGTTGTGTCCCTGGAGAGAGGACAGCCAAAAATATGATCCATGATACCAGCCTATGATATGACCAGTACATGGTGTCATTGTCTGGATAATTAGCGATAAGCTTTCATGATTCTTCACTCTCACCACTGATGTGCTCTTGATTCTAACTTCTACAGGAATGGAGAGCAGATTGACTTCCTGGGCTTGGATGAGAACTTCAACTTTGAGATGCAGCAGGCCACCAATCTGGGAAATATTAAGACCATCAAACCAGTGAGCATCCACGTATTTCCTGTATTTCAAATGGGTGTCATGGATGAGTGGTTTGTTAGTCATTAGATCTTTCTTAAAGCAGTATCTCTTCCCCACTGCAGGGCGACGAGATTGTTGTGGAGTGCACCTATAACACAACCAATCGCAAAGGAATCACACAGTTAGGGCTGGCCACCACTGATGAGATGTGTCTAGCCTTTGTCTTCTACTACCCAGCCATCCCCGTCACCAGCTGCTGCAGCCACCCTGACATGCATGCATACATGGCCATGATGGGGAAGACAGTCGACCAGTAAGAGCCTTCACATTGTCACAGTTTTCACCCACACATTTACATTTTTAGACTGATACTGTGCCTGTTTGTTTTGGTGGCTAGTTACGCATGACTGTATGAATGAATGAATGGAGAAAAAAAAATTGGTGTCAAATCACCAATTGGCAACCCATCCCTTATGGGATTAATTGACACAAAAACAAACATTACCATAATTCACTGTGGTAATTAAATGATAATTCTTCTTCCGGCGTTCTCTGCATTGTGCATCACTTAAAGGGTGAAAATAATAATAATAAGTAAATCAATACATAACAGTAAGGTAATCCAAAGAATAATTACATCCCTAGAGCAGTAAAATAACATTAATGTAAGTCGCTTGGATAAAAGTATCTGCTAAATGGCATATATTATATTAAGTTGTTACATGTAAACCAGAATGACTTTGTGTGTTCCCCACAGAAACATTGAGGAGATGTTGAAGACTGCAGCTTGGGACCAGTCATCTACTGCCGTGCACGAGGCCACAATGAAGAGGGTCCCTCAGATTGGGTTCATCATAGATGTCAATGTAAGCATCCACTCAATAAAAATGTAAATGCTCATGCTGTCATTTCAAAACATCCTCTCCATCCATGTCATGTTTGTTCCTTCTACAGAAAAACTACTCCATGTATGAGGGAAACATCCGCAACATGACGGCTACTCTTTCAGTGAGTTGCAGGAGTGATCCATCCTCACAGGCTGGGCCCTTGGAGCCATTTAACAACATGTCCCCCAGAGGAAGCGGTTCCTGGGTCGTGACCTCTGCTGCTGGAAGTGTCTTCCTGATTCTCTGGACGACAATGCTATAAGAATCCGTCCAGGCCAAGATGAGAAAAAATATCAACATATGTATTAAATTTCGCCCTGCTCTGGGTAGGTCCTAGAATTTTTCTGGTTTGTTCATTTTATACATATTTCTTCCCCCCCCCCCCCCCCCCCCATTCATGCTCTAATGATTACAATGAATTAATCAAAATAGCCACTGGCTATGCCTATTTAGCATTGATTGCTCTTTGATTGCACTACATTAAATCAACCAAACTTTGATTTTGATGACAGGTCTTTGTTTATTCATGGAAATAAATATTAGCCTGGAGCTTCCATGATATTTCTGTAAAGTAGGTCTATTCAATTTTACTGCATATTTTTGTACTTTTGTGATTAGATTAAAATGTGTTTCATCACCTTGACTCTCTTTGTGTCTGTCTTCTATTCTGTTTTATCTCATTGGTCTAAAAATCTAAATCATACGTGCATTGTGGCTGAGAAAAATATTGACTCATTGAGTGGAGTAAGGTACAGATTAAAGCTGTTATCTCTGGCATCTCGTCAGACATGGATGCTTCATGGTTTATGATGAACATGCCAGGAGTGGTAGATGCAAGTCGCTTGACCCAAATGATAGACTTCTCTCTGTCTATCTGTTCCCTTTCAGGGGAAAGGCGCACAACTGAATGCCTTCAACCGAAATGTTTTCCACATTTAACCCAACCCCTCTGAATCAGAAAGTTATGGGGGCTGCCTTAATCGACGTCCACGTCATTGATGCCCAGGGAGCAGTCGCTATTGGGAGAACAGCATATTTTTCCACCTTGTCGTCCCAGGGATTCGAACCAGTGTTACTGTCCCAACACTCTTCAACGCTAGGCTACCTCAATAGAACACTGAGTCTCATTCTCAAGAGCTCTACTTGAAGAACTTACAATCAAGCCTGACAAGACCAATGAAAGCCGTGCCTCGCTAGAAGCCCCGCCTTCCACAGGTGATAACACTTAGGCTCTGATTCATTCCTTCAATTTCCTTCACATTGAGCTGAGCAGAACAATTCAGTTACTTAGACTGCTTGTTTATCATACTTTGCTCCAACTAAACTCTCCTTTTGTGGTTGAGCACCCCTTTGGATGTTCCGTGCTAGAGTTGTATTTTGTTTTCGTAGTTTCCGACCTACAAACCAATTAGTTATTCTTCAGGTTGCTACGCCTGGCTATAGCAATGAGTGAGATGGCTAATGCGAACGAAACGACAAAAGCCAACAAACAGGTTCAGGTTAGAGACCATGCGCCCGGTCATGTGGTTACACCATATTAACAAAATATACTCATGTTTGTTGTTTTGTGTGTGTGTGTGGGAGAGGGGGGCGGCAGTGTAGCCTAGTGGTTAGAGCATTGGACTAATAACCGAAAGGTTGCAAGTTCAAATCCTCGAGCTGACAAGGTACAAAATCTGTCATTCTGCCCTTGAACAGGCAGTTAACCCACTGTTCCTAGGCCGTCATTGAAAATAAGAATTTGTTCTTAACTGACTAAAAAAGTCTGATGGATAAAAATATTGGCTAAAAATATTGGCTTGGTGCATGCTCAGGCTGCCCTTGCTTGAACCAGTTCACGTGCACATTGTCACTGGCTGCTTGGTGTTTCCAATAGTGACCGTCCTCTCCCGGAGGCCTGTCCCTCGGCTGAGTTGCGGGATGGTCTTTGGTCAGATCAAATGTCTTGTTTAGCCTGGGCTTGTTGCATGCAGAAGCTGCTCTCGCTCAACCTGGGTCTTGTGCGCATTGTCGCCGGTTGTGGGAGCCTACTCTTGAAGGGAGAGGTCGGCCAGGTTCGGTGGGGACTCCCTGCCTTCTGTGCCTGCCTTGGTAAAGCGCCACTTTCCTAATTTCCCAGACTTGGTCAAAGAAGGGTCCGGCTCGCCTCAGTGATCTGGTTCTATGAGACTGTTGAGACAAGGTTAGATAAACACTGCATAGCATGTTAACCAGACTAGCTAACTTGCCAAGGCATGCTAGCTAATGCTACTAGCTATTCCTGCCTCCCCACGGTGGCATTTAAGAGGAGCTCTGTCTTATTGAGTTTGAACTTGAGGTGGTGGGCTGACATCCAAGCTGAGATGTTTGGCAGGCACACAGAGATGTGCGTTGCTACCTGAGTATCAGAAAGGGAGGATGAGAAAAGTAGTAGAGTGTTTTCTGCATAGCAATGATAGGAGGACATGTGAGGATATGATCGAGCAGAGTGACTTAGTGTAAAGAGGAGAGGGCCTAGAACCGAGCCCTGTAGTACAAGCCCATGGTGCAGACACAGGATGAGATGAGATGCCCAGTCCTGAGAGGGTGGAGAGGAGGATCTGATGGATAACGGTGGCGAGGCAGTGGATATATCTAGGAGGATGAGAACAGAGGAGAGAGAGTCAGCTTTGGTAGAGCGGAAAGCCTCTGTGACACAATGGAGAGGGGTGTCAGTTGAGTGAGCCTCCTTGAAGCCTGACTGGTTAAGGTGAAGAAGATCATTCTGAGAGACATGACAAAGGAGTTGGTCATAGACAGCACACTGAAGTGTTTTGGAAAGAAAATAAATAAGGGATAATGGTCTATAGTTTTTCATGTCATATGGGTTGAGTGTTGGTTTCTTGAAGAGGGAAGCGGCTTTGACCATCTTGAAGTCAGAGAGGACGCAGCCAATGGTCAGGGATGAGTTGATGAGGGAAGTGAGAAGGTCTGCAGAGAGGTCTGGAGAAGGCAGGAGGGGATGGGGGCAGGTTGTCGGGCAGCCAGACTTCACTAGTCACAGAATTTTATCTTGAGAGAGAGGGGAGAAAAAGGTCAAGGCGCAAGGTAGTACTGTGTGAATGAGACCAGTGGACTCAGTAGGACTGAGAGATGGACTGAGAGATGGACTGAGAGATGGAGGATTAAGGAGGAAAAAGTGGAGAAGAGCAGGGGCTGGAACCAAAATGATTTTCCAATCGTTTAGTTCTATACATAATTCTATATTTTTTTGTTCCGTTCCGAACACCAAAACAAAGTCCTGAACCGGTTCAAACCCACAAAATTGACAAGTTAAGTTGTTCCTTCCATTTTTTAAAAACATTTAACTCAACATTAAATGACTTCACAATCAGTGCAGATCGAGCAGCTAGCTATGGAACGGGCAAGCTGTTTACATGCATTGGACAGAGAAGTGTAGGGCAAGAGACGTGACTGAAATTTTGCAGTGGGGAGAGAGTGAGAGAGGATGGAGGTTATCTTGTTGTTATGAAATGCATTATCTGAATTGCACCCACAGAGTTATACCTACGTAGGACCGGCTTCTATGAAAGAATGTTGAATATCATTGAACTTCAAAGTTGGCTTAATGATGGACCAAAACTAGCTAGATAGCTAACAAGCTTGTGTGTGCACAGCGGCGCCAGAATTAAAATAAAAACACATCTTACCTTTTTGAAGTTAATAAATCCAATGTGAAATGTAGTATACTCAACCAGCGTTGAAAAAGTTAATCCATTCTTTTCAACAACAACAAAAAATCTCTCTCCTTAATTTCTGAATCACGCTTGTAACGTCAGTAGTAGGCTTGTAGACTATGCTGGAATAAGACACTGGAATACGTTTCTGAGTGACAAACTGGTTTCCTTGCTTTTAAAATAAATGTTATTTTCTGGAACAGTGTATATCACTTTCATTTCCAGTGCTGATTCTGTCCTCGAAAAAATGGTTTTCGGTTTTCGGTTCTGTTCCCTGAACCGGTTCCAACCCCTGGAGAACAGTTTCCCAGGGTGGAGGCTGAGGCTTGAAATGTTGATTGATAGAAAGCGGCTTTAGCAGTAAATACAGAGGAAGAGGAGGGAGTGGAAGGATGATAGGTCCTCCGGAAATGGAGTTTTCCGCCATTTCCGCTCAGATGACTGCAGCCCTGTTCTGTGAGTACTTAATGAGTTACTCAGCCACGGAGCAGTAGGGGAGGACCGAGCCAGTCGGGAGGAAAGAGGACAGTGAGAGTCAAAGGATGCGGAAAGGGAGGAGAGTAAGGTCGAAGAGGCAGAGACAGTAGGGAGAAGGGAGAAATTATAGGATAGAAGTGGAGCGTAGTGGGAGAGAGAGAGGAAGGATTGCGATGGTGCATGACCATCTGGGTAGGGGCTGAGTGATCAAAGACCTGGAGGGGGGTTGCAGTGAGATTAGTAGGTGAACAGCCTCTAGTAAAGATGAGGTCAAGCATATTGCCTGCCTTGTGAGTGGTCGGGGACTGGGAAAGAGTGAGGTCAAAGTATAGAACAAGAAGGCCCGCACACTGTTCACCGGTTTACTGACAACGTTCCGATCCGAAACAGATCTTTGTCTGGTCCAACAAACTGAGTGCTCCCATCCCAAAATATACAGGTACACATTTCACCTTACATGACCATTGCGGACATGACGCATGGTGGGTGTGTAACAGTATAGCTTCCGTCCCTCTCCTCGCCCCTACCTGGGCTCGAACCAGGCACCCTCCGCACACATCAACAGTCACCCTCGAAGCATCGTTATCCATCTCTCCACAAAAAGCCACGGCCCTTTTGTGGAGCGAGCATGGGGAACAACTACTTCAAGGTCCTCAGAGCGACCCCGATTGAAACGCTATTAGCGCGCACCACTGCTAACTAGCTAGCCATTTCACATCGGTTACAGGTGCAAAAACTATTTGTGCATCTCTAATAATATAATAACAATGAGATGTGTACATGTAGTAGTTCAAGAAAATAATATATATTTACAAAAATACCAAGTGGATGGCAAGACAAATCAAAGTGACATATTCATGTAAGAAATGGTCTGATATCAAACCCTTGGTTCAGACCTCTAGGAGACATGGTACACAAATGGTGAATCCAATACAATTCTCTTCTAAATAATAGATTATCAGTATCCCCCCCCCCAGTCGTCTAAACATGTTCGATGCCAATGTATCTCAAAGAGCTAATGTTGTGACGAGACTCAATGAAATGCGTAGCCGTAGGGTTCCTCTGGTCAAGGGTCCTGATTAGAGGTCGACCGATTATGATTTTTCAACGCTGATACCAATACCGATTATTGGAGGACCATAAAAGCTGATACCAATTAATCAGCCGATTTTTATATATATATTTGTAATAATGACAATTACAACAATACTGAATGAACACTTTTATTTTAACATAATACATCAATAAAATCTATTTAGTCTCAAAAAATAATGAAACATGTTCAATTTGCTTTAAATAATGCAAAAACAAAGTGTTGGAGAAGAAAGTAAAAGTGCAATTTTTGCCACGTAAAAAAGCTAACGTTTCAGTTCCTTGCTCAGAACATGAGAACATATGAAAGCTGGTGGTTCCTTTCAACATCAGTCTTCAATATTCCCAGGTAAGATGTTTTAGGTTGTAGTTATTATAGGAATTATAGGACTATTTCTCTCTATAGCATTTGTATTTCATATACTTTTGACTATTGGATGTTCTTATAGGCACTATAGTATTGCCAGTATTGCCTTATCTTGAGAGTTGATAGGCTTGAAGTCATAAAAAGCGCAATGCTTGAAGCACAGCGAAGAGCTGCTGGCAAATGCAGGAAAGTGCTGTTTGAATGAATGCTTACAAACCTGCTGCTGCCTACCACCGCTCAGTCAGACTGCTCTATCAAATATCAAATCATAGACTTAATTATAATATAACACACAGAAATACGAGCCTTAGGTCATAGAAATGGTAAAATCCGGAAACTATCATTTCGAAAACAAAACGTTTATTCTTTCAGTGAAATACTGAACCGTTCCATATTTTATCTAACGGGTGGCATCCCTAAGTCTAAATATTGCTGTTACATTGCACAACCTTCAACGTTATGTCATAATTATGTACAATTCCGGCAAATTAATTACCGTCTTTGTTAGGAATAAATGGTTCACACAGTTCGCTATGAGCCAAGCAGCCCAAACTACTGCATATACCCTGACTGCTTGCACAGAACGCAAGAGAAGTGACACAATTTCTCTAGTTAAAAGAAATTCATGTTAGCAGGCAATATTAACTAAATATGCAGGTTTAAAAATATATACAGTGGGGCAAAAAAGTATTTAGTCAGCCACCAATTGTGCAAGTTCTCCCACTTAAAAATACGAGAGAGGCCTGTAATTTTCAGCATAGGTACACTTCAACTATGACAAAAAAATGAGGAAAAAAATCCAGAAAATCACATTGTAGGATTTTTTATGAATTTATTAGCAAATTATGGTGGAAAATAAGTATTTGGTCACCTACAAACAAGCAAGATTTCTAGCTCTCACAGACCTGCAACTTCTTCTTTAAGAGGCTCCTCTGTCCTTCACTCGTTACCTGTATTAATGGCACCTGTTTGAACTTGTTATCAGTATAAAAGACACCTGTCCATAACCTCAAATAGTCACACTCCAAACTCCACTATGGCCAAGACCAAAGAGCTGTCAAAGGACACCAGAAACAAAATTGTAGACCTGCACCAGGCTGGGAAGACTGAATCTGCAATAGGTAAGCAGTTTGGTTTGAAGAAATCAACTGTGGGAGCAATTATTAGGAAATGGAAGACATACAAGACCACTGATAAACTCCCTCGATCTGGGGCTCCACGCAAGATCTCACCCCGTGGGGTCAAAATGATCACAAGAACGGTGAGCAAAAATCCCAGAACCACACGGGGGGATCTAGTGAATGACCTGCAGAGAGCTGGGACCAAAGTAACAAAGCCTACCATCAGTAACACACTACGCCGCCAGGGACTCAAATCCTGCAGTGCCAGACGTGTCCCCCTGCTTAAGCCAGTACATGTCCAAGCCCGTCTGAAGTTTGCTAGAGAGCATTTGGATGATCCAGAAGAAGATTGGGGGAATGTCATATGGTTAGATGAAACCAAAATAAAACTTTTGGGTAAAAACTCAACTCGTCGTGTTTGGAGGACAAAGAAGGCTGAGTTGCATCCAAAGAACACCATACCTACTGTGAAGCATGGGGGTGGAAACATCATGCTTTGGGGCTGTCTTTCTGCTAAGGGACCAGGACGACTGATCCGTGTAAAGGAAAGAATGAATGGGGCCATGTATCGTGAGATTTTGAGTGAAAACCTTCCATCAGCAAGGGCATTGAAGATGAAACGTGGCTGGGTCTTTCAGCATGACAATGATCCCAAACACACCGTTCGGGCAACGAAGGAGTGGCTTCGTAAGAAGCATTTCAAGGTCCTGGAGTGGCCTAGCCAGTCTCCAGATCTCAACCCCATAGAAAATCTTTGGAGGGAGTTGAAAGTCCGTGTTGCCCAGCAACAGCCCCAAAACATCACTGCTCTAGAGGAGATCTGCATGGAGGAATGGGCCAGAATACCAGCAACTGTGTGTGAAAACCTTGTGAAGACTTACAGAAAACGTTTGACCTCTGTCATTGCCAACAAAAGGTATATAACAAAGTATTGAGATAAACTTTTGTTATTGACCAAATACTTATTTTCCACCATCATTTGCAAATAAATTCATTAAAAATCCTACAATGTGATTTTCTGGATTTTCTTTTCTCATTTTGTCTGTCATAGTTGAAGTGTACCTATGACGAAAATTACAGGCCTCTCTCATCTTTTTAGTGGGAGAACTTGCACAATTGGTGGCTTTTTTTAAATTACTTTTTTGCCCCACTGTACATGTGTATTGATTTTAAGAAAGGCATTGATGTTTATGGTTAGGTACATATTGGTGCAACGACAGTGCTTTTTTCGCGAATGCGCTTGTTAAATCATCACCCGTTTGGCGAAGTAGGCTGTGATTCGATGATAAATTAACAGGTACCGCATCGATTATATGCAACGCAGGACGAGCTAGATCAACTAGTAATGTCATCAACCATGTGTCGATAACTAGTGATTATGTTAAGATTGATTGTTTTTATAAGATAAGTTTAATGCTAGCTAGCAACTTACCTTGGCTCTTGCTGCACTCGCATAACAGGTAGTCAGCCTGCCAAGCAGTCTCTTCGTGGTGTGCAATGTAACAGGCCATAATTGGTGTCCAAAAATGCCAATTACCGATTGTTATGAAAACTTGACATCGGCCCTAATTAATCGGCCATTCCGATTAATCGGTCGACCTCTAGTCCTGATATTACTCCTGTGTTGTGCTATCCTTGTTTTCAGAGCTCGTTTTGTTTTTCCTACACAGCATAGACCACAAATACACTTAATCAGGCATATCATTTTTTTTAAATGTGAGACATGTAATGATTCCCTTAATCTTAATGGCCTTGCCCATAATAGGGTGATTGAACATTGTGCATTTGTTCGTAAAGTTGCACGGGTTACATCCGCCACATCAATAGTTACCATCCTGCACATTGTCTAGAAAGGTACTACGTGGCTCTGGTGGAAGATCAGACCTTCAGACGCTCCCCCAATGATGTGGTCGAACTGTTTACCAAGTGGGGAGTATTGAAGGAAGCATTGAGCGCATTGGTCAGGAAATCGGAGAGGTTTGGGTGTGAGGCTGTCATCCTGGGTCATATTTTTATAAGTTCCCTTGCGTCATGCAGCCATTCCTCTGGGTAAGGCAGCTGTCTGAAACGCTCATCCTGATAGTCGGCTTGTTTGTCATAGTCGCTCTGTGTACCACAAATCCTGCGTATGCGACTGTATTGGCTAATGGGGAGGCTTTTTCTGGGGGGGGGGGGGGGTGTAGGGTGGAAGATGTCTCCTGTCACTCCCTCTTAATCAAAATGTCACGAAAACATATTTCACGCGCATCAAAGGTGAAGGTGAATTTCACTCAATCTACCTACCTCATCCCCATACTGTTTTTATTTTATTTTACTTTTCTGCTCTTTTGCACACAAGCATCTCTACTTGCACATCATCATCTGATCATTTTTCACTCCAGTGTTAATCTGCTAAATTGTAATTATTCGCTCCTATGGCCTAGTTATTGCCTACCTCCTCAAGCCTTTTGCACACACTGTGTATAGACTTTATTTTTTCTACTGTGTCATTGATTGTTTATTGTGTTATTGACTTGTTTATTGTTTACTCCATGTGTAACTCTGTGTTGTTGTCTGTGTCACACTGCTTTGCTATATATTGGCCAGGTCGCAGTTGCAAATGAGAACTTGTTCTCAACTAGCCTACCTGGTTAAATAAAATAAATACATAAAAATGTTCACTGCTTGTATTGACGAAGGAGTGGAATCGATGAAGTTCCTCTGCTGTTCCCTGGAATAGAACAAATATGTAATTTATTTCCAGAGTCTGATATGGCACAAGAATGGATAGTTAGGGCTGATAATCACATTCTACTCAAACAACCCCACATACATGGCATAATTCAGTGACATTTTGCTACCCATAGCAGTTATCTTCTGTTGAATGAACATGTCATTTTCAAACATGAAAAAGTTCTTAGTCAGAACAATCTCAGCAAGTTCAACAATAGAGTAAGCGCTAGGGAGTGTACCAGTGGGTCGTTGACTAAGACAGTGTACCAGTGCGTCGTTGACTAAGACAGTGTGCCAGTGGGTCGTTGACTAAGACAGTGTACCAGTGGGTCGTTGACTAAGACAGTGTACCAGTGCGTCGTTGACTAAGACAGTGTGCCAGTGGGTCGTTGACTAAGACAGTGTACCAGTGGGTCGTTGACTAAGACAGTGTGCCAGTGGGTCGTTGACTAAGACAGTGTGCCAGTGAGTTGTTGACTAAGACAGTGTACCAGTGGTTCGTTGACTAAGACGATGTACCATGGCTTCTAGGCTTCCCTGATGGGGGATATTAGTATACAGGGATTCAACATCAAAGCAATCCATAAGCATCTCCACACTGATATTGTGCATTGTCTTGAGGCTGTTAATCATGTCTATAGAATCACGTACATATGCAGGGAGTGACACCACACTGGGTTTTAGAAAGAAAATCCGAGAAACATCTTTTTCTACCTATCTGCAGTATGTTTCTAGGAAGGGATTTCTGTATCTGGGAGGACAAAAGGTGGATTTGGCTCGAAATTGGGTATTGGTTCTGTGGGAAATGTCATTCGCTATTGTGTCACCCATAACCTGAACACTCGTCTCACCCATACTTGACACATCCACATTTTAACTCCCCAAGTCTCAATGTACAAAAGAAAAAGGTGGAAAGAAATTCATCGAAATCAGGCGTCGGGTGGTTGAATTCGCCCAGTACAGTATGAGTGGTAAGCCATCATCAGGAAGTCAGCTTATCAAGGTGTCAAGCTAATTTAACTCTCCAAAGGAACCTGGTAGGCGATAAAATGGACACGTGACAATGACAGCATGGAATTAAAATGAGGAGATAGACGGGTGAGAGTGGGAAAATAGAAAATCTCCACTTAAGAGAAATAAGTAGCCCTGTGCCAACCCCGGCAATGATCAGATGCTCTCGGACTATGAGAGAACACAGTCAGATGACGAGAGAGCAGGTGGAGTAGCAGTGTTCTCTGGGGTAAAACATGTCTCTGTCAGGGCCAAAAGGTGTAGGGACTGATGGGCAACATAGGCTGAGATTAACTCAGTCTTCTTGAGCGCAGTTCCAAACGCTGCACGGGGACTAGAAATTCCACATGGGTTGTGCGAGCAGGATACACTAAATTAGAAGGGTTGTAGTCAAGGGGTAGGGAGTGTCTGTACAACCTACAGGGAGAGAAGTGAACAGGGATAGGAAACACACACACACTTAACAAAGCTACAAAAGAGCAAAATGAGATCATCAGAAGAAAGATAAGATACTCAAGAGAGAGAGAGTGGTGTGGAGCCTTCCTCTCTATCCTTCCTGGAATAACCGAGTTATTAATGCCCCCTCTGTTAATCCGAGTCCCTTGGGGTTCACGGGTTTCAAGTGTTTTTTTTGTCAAATTTTAACCCGATTAAGAACCAACCCCACAGACAATCGACAGAGTAAGTTCAAATATAATTGTATTCAGTATTTGTGACAGACAAGGGATGTTTGGGTTTTCTTCCATGTTATAATGCGTGGCTATGCTGGACAGCTTGGACAGGCAATGGAAAGCATCTCCACATTGGGACTACCTGTAAGGGTGAAGAAGGTTGCAGTAGGTAGGGCTATCCCAATAAAAAAAAATATAAAAAAAAGGTAGGGCTGTCCATCAGGTCTCCTTTGTGGAGGCTGTGGAAATAGCTGAAGGAGCGGGTGGAGATGAGATGGTAGTAGATACTGTTCAAGTTTGAAATAAGTCTAGAAAGATCAACATCATTGTTTCTGCAGCTAAACAATATCTGGGATTAAAAGATTTCACATCTGAAGAGCTCCATGGAGTACTGTCTCGAGTAGTCCCAGCCTGCGTAGGGAAGTTTGAGTTATCAAATGACTGAAGGGGTGGGAAGATTTTTCCTGATAATACTTTTTAGTTTTTGTGAAATAATTTTGAATTTTTTTATCTTCCTGTAATGGAATTTACTTTTAATTTGTGAATGTATGCCTTATCCCTTCATCCCTGGTCCAGTTGGTGTGGGAATGCAGCTCTAACTTTTGTTTGCAGACTGCCATAGTACCGAAGAAGAATTTGAGGAGCTGGTCTTTCGGCGTGTCATTTTGCAATATGCAGCCAAAGATTTGTACAACTAACCCACGATAGTTATAAAAATCTGTCACAGTGGGAAAAACAAGCAAGGAGGTGGGCAGAGACAAGCACGAACTAATGAGATCCTATTGGCATTTAGTCGCATATTTCCGTTGGGGAACGCCCACTTGTGTGCGTGTGCGTGTGCAATAACTCAATTCGACCTGGCACTCCTAAACGAAACATTTAAAAAAAAATTGGCAAAGGGTAAAGTCTATAAAACGCAGTCCACTCTGTTTGTTACAGATTTTTGTTTCGGAAACAGTTTGGGAAACTGTATGGAGATCAAATGTTTCATCGATGAGAAAAGTATCAGAATATCGGCAAAAATCCATCTCACTCCTTATTCCCCCACTGCTGACCACAGTTGTTGGGTGTATTCTCGTCCCATTAGTTGGATGTGAGTGGAAACGCCCACCGGATACTTCACATTCATACATCCGGTGATTTATCTGGCTCATTGTTCTATCTCTGTGTAGCAGCGGCTATCTGGAACGAAGCAAAGCAGCCCCGGCTTTTTAGACTGGGAATCAGCTGGCTAGCTAATGGCTATGCTTCAATCAGAATGATATCGCAGCGGGAACGAGGAGAACTTGCACGTTTTTATACTGTTACGGACCCTAAAAAGCACAAGAAAGGCTATACAGTGTACAAAGTCACTGCAAGGGTAAGTTGACAGAGGCTGTGTTGTTGACAGCTAGCTACCGTGACGTTAGTTAGCAGCTAGCTAGCTAACGTTATCATTGTTGTAGCTACGACAGGGTAAAACAACTGCGAATACTATTCATACGGATATGTTGTAGTTGATAAATAACGACGTTTTAAACCTTATGTTGGCTGCTTATGTGACATTTTTCAGTTCACCTGCTAACTTGCTCCCATTATTCAGCTAACGTTAACTAACTAGCTGTCAAACTAGTGCCTAGCTTGCGCTAACTAATAACTAGCTCGTTTGTCTGACAATGGAGATAGAAAGCTGCCTAGTTAGCCAAGCTCGGTGATAACAAGATCAAGAGAGGAGATTACATTGAATGCCACCTTCTGTCATACCACTATATGCTAACTAGATAGTTAGCTAACGTCAGTTAACTAACTGTTATTGACAATAAAGCTAACTGAACAGTATGCAATCATGAGACCAGTAAGAAGCTGCCACTTATAAGCTTGCTGCTGCCCCAGTATCTGTGCAAGCCTTTAGAGCTGTCGACGATGAGTATGACGTCTCTCCCCTCTAACGCCCAGGAAGCCCCCATTCAAATTCCAATTAGATAACTCTGCATGCGTTATAATGCCAAAATACTTTAGTTACTCACCAAATATGGGGTTTCGCTGAGTAACTATCTTAATTTACTCCCGTTATGTCTGGTATGTACTTCCAAAAAGGTCAATGAACCGAAAAAATGCGTCTTTGGCAGTGGTGGAAAAACTACTAAATTGTCATACTTGAGTAAAAGTAAAGATACAGTACCTTAATAGAAAATGACTAAAGTAAAAGTCACTCAGTAAAATACTACTTGAGTAAAAGTATTTGGTTTTAAATATACTTAAGTATCAAAAGTAAGAGTATAAACCATTTCAAATAACTTTTTTAAGCAAACCAGACAGCACCTTATTTTTATTGACGGATAGCCAGGGGCACACTCCAACACTGACATAATTTACACATGAAGCATTTGTGTTTAGTGAGTCTGTCAGATCAGAGGCAGTAGGGAAAACCAGGGATGTTCTCTTGATAAGGGAATTGGACCATTTTCCAGTCAAAATGTAACGAGTACTTTTGGGTATCAGGGAAAATGTATAGATTAAAAAGTACATAATTTTATTTTGGAATGCAGTGAAGTAAAAGTTAGCAAAAATATAAATGGTAAAGTACAGATACCCCTAAAAAAACGACTTAAGTACTTTACACCACTGATCTTCGACACCTAATGTGTTGGGCTGTTGTAGACTTTCGATCTGTGCTTAGCAGTAAGGTTATAGCTCCTCAGAATCCTTGCGACGTGTATGCTTATACAGTTTCATTTAGACCTTATTTGGAAGTACATACTGGCTGTGATGCTTGCAGAGCTGTCTAATGGGAGTTTCAATCAGAGCTTCCTGAGCGTTAGAGAGGATACATGTCATACTCATTCATCGTCAACATTTCTAATACACAGATACTGGGGCATCTAGTTGCATACATTTTACTAATCAGTCTCAGTAAGTGCGTATACAGCATGAGAGAAACTGCAGTCTATGCAATTTATTGTCTAGCAAAAGGAATTCCACGGCAACGACCCAAAGTTACCTATTGTGCAAAAGTAATCATCATTGTTGCATCCAGACCCACTCCCCGAGATGTTGACGCTCTACCTTTTAGTTTGTATTTCACATCAGATTCAGAAAGGTCACATCCCAGCAACACAGATTTTAGCACTATCAGAGATTATTCTCCAAAGGGAACCATATCAAGTCTTTCCAATGGCTACAATACCACACAACCAGTTCAGTGTCACACACGCGCACCCATACAAATGAAAAAGGGTTGATTTTTGTCACAAAGGTGCTGATGGGAGAGAGAAAGGGTTATATAATTTCCTCGTCTGTCTGGCTCTGTCACTGTGAGTGGTGCAAGAGGTCAGAACACTACAGGGTTTTGAAACTGGGACACTATCAGACAGAATGAGTTGTCAGTCTGCCCACAATGTTCTAAGGAGAGGGACCGAAATTATGAATAAATAGATGCTTCCATACCCACCGCTGCATTTTTGCAGGGCAATGAGCATAATTGGTCGTTGGCGGCTACATTTTAGAGAGAATTTGAGGCCCCCATCTTTGCGCTGTAGAGACATTTTTGCATTCAAGACAATTTCTTGTAATTCTATACATTTCTCCAGGGAGCTGAGATATTTAGTACATTTTTAAGTTAATTTCCTGCAGTTCTACACATTTTGCTATGCAGCTAAGAGAAAATGTAGCATTTTTAAAGCTAGTTTCCTGTAATTATTTGCGTTTTGCCATGTCTATTGCTGTTCTTTTGCTCGACAGTAATAATAAAATGAATATTGCTAAATTCATATTTTTTTTGCATTTTCAATTCTCTCTGACTGCCTAGCTTTTATTTAGGTGATTGTTCATTCTCAAATGTTATATTAAAAAATATATATAGGTCCATTATCTTTTCTACATACTCTATATCTGGTTTTAGTGGTTTAAGTTGTAACTTAGAGTTTTTCTAACCTGAAAAGTAATAATAATAATCTAAAGGCTGTCTCATCGTTGTTGGTGATCAGGCCTGCCTCCTTTAAAAGTTGCGAGCTTGCACTGCGGGACTTAGAGGTACCCAGCAGCACGGCGTCATTGCTCCAGAACACCACAATGGGGAGTTAGAGCACTCATTATGTATTTCGTCATATAAAAACCTTGGGACCCAATCATATCGAGTGGTTCCAATGACGAATTTGACACGAGACACCCGTCCCTGGGTGAAGATGGCTGACAAAACATTACGGTGGAACCAACTGTAAGTAGTTATGTCATAACGAGTCAAGCAAAAAAAATGACAATTGAGAGGAATATATTAATATAGAGACAAACATTTGTGCATATTTTTTTGTCATAAAGTTCATTTACGAAAATCGCTATTTAGCAAGTTAGCTAGTGTTATGACAGGAGAATTAATTTATAATTCGTGTTGTTTAATGTTTTAGGGACTCCCGAGAGAACCAGCGAGCCAGGCTGTCATCTTGTGAAACAGTGGCTGTAAAGAATCTAGCTTGATAAAGCATTTACTGCAAATGGAATGTACAATTGTGTAAGCTTGCCTTGCCTTCCAGCTGAAGTAACATAGATAGCTAACTTTTTACTTGCATAATTGTGTAGTGGAGGATAAAAATAACTGTATGCCTATTAATTTGTAGCTAGCTGCAGTATGTAGCCGATCTGTGTATGGACCCTAAAACATTTGGTATGAATATTAGTTCAAAACCTATCTATGAGCCTCAGCTATCATAGTTGTTGTATCAACTTCAAGTCTGAATGGCACTAATGAAACCTAGAGTAGAATATAATAACTTTGTGCCAAGGATGCAAGTCCTATATACGTACTGTACGTACTCCTATAAATTTACTGTAGTTATTACCACGCATGAGATTCCCACATTGTAGCCTGTACATTGAATATATTCACTGATCATGTACTCTTCCTTGGCAAATAAAGGTGCAGTTCAGGTATGAATTTCTGAGACATTCTTTTTCAGTCTTATCAAACTCCATAATTTGAATGAAGCTGTGTCTGCATGTATGTATTACAATTATACACTTCAACAGTGTTTACCACTCCTTCTCCTGGGACATCAGTGATTACACATTGTAACTATGCAATAGACTAGAAACATGATTTCAACCAGTGGAGAATGTGAAACGCTTTATTGAAAGAAGTTCATTATCCAGGTGTTATAAATACATAATACATGCTAATAATAATAATGATGATAATTGTAATATATATATATATTATAAATACAAGTTCAATCTGTACTTCAATGCACATATGGTGTGCATTATAAAATGAGAAAGAAAGACTAGGTGGGGAAAGAGGTGTAGAAGACAGAAAGGGAAAGATGTAAGAACGGTGGCAGACAGCATATGATTAATGAATTACAGTGCTACCTTTATTCTCTGTTCATCACAATTGTTGTGTCACCTAACCAGCCTTGGGCCCCCAGTTGGCCCAAAGGTTATCTTTAGAGCGGGTGAGGTGGCGATGATGGGACTGGCTTCCTCTCTCACATCAAAACATACCTGCAAATGAGAGACGGATGGATAGAGAGAGAGCATGATTAACCTTGTTTTTTTATTCTAACACAGTCAGTCATCATAATCATCAGGAGATGATATGCAAAACTGACCTTGGATCATTAACTCTGGGACTACTACATCTCCGTCTGTATTTCAATGTAAAGCATCTCTTTAATAATACTTATTTTTGACCCAACCAAGTGACCTCTCACCTATTATAATGCAGTGCCCTCTGTGTCAGCCAGTTCAGATGAGGGACGGGTTCACCAAAACCGCTGATATAACCTAGAGGATTTAGGGGGAGAGGGATGAAGTGAAGAAGATACTGTTATTGTGTGAGTGTGTGGTCTCACATGGTGTCCACACGAAGTGGCTGCAAAGTACTCTATGCTAAAAAACAGACACATGAGGACAAACAAAGAAGATAATGTATGTGACCCAGACACCTATCAGAGTGTACCTGAGACATTTAAATATAGAGGGCTATGTGTCTCACCACTTGGTTATTGCAAGGCTAACCCCCAGGGAAATTATGACTTGGCAGCAAGAGATAGTCCAGTGACAATGGCTGTGTTTATGTGGTGTAAATCTGAAAATTAGCAGCTGATATCTTAAGTTTTTTTTAAAATTAATGCATGTGAGACCGGTTCCATGTACTACAAGACAGGCAGAGATGAAGAGAGAAAAAGAACACAGAACAGTTTACATCTGGTTATGGACACTTTTGCCAGCAGTAAAGCTTCCACGGCCTGTTCCTCGGACAGTGAACATCTGGCAATATCTACATTTTTGACCCCTTGATCAGCTCGCTCTCTGAAAGTAAAGAAGAAAGCTTATTTTTTGTAGATATGAAAACAATAACAGATATGACCAATCTAAAGCAGCAGATGTCATTTTCAGGATACGTCAATACAGCGTAGAAAGCTTAACACCAGGCTGGTATTGTGGTTGTTCATTAGGTGATGAGAAATATGCCATGATACCTGCACCGTCTACACACTGCGAAGACTCGCTAACTCTTCGTGACAGACATATTGTATTTTTTCATCCTTCTGTAAAAAAAGCTAGCCGTTACACGGTCATGAAATATGACTATATATCCACTTGGAAAAAAATATGACATGGCCTGCTTATGAGTTTCCATGAAAGAAAGTTAGATTAGTTCAACTGAAAATGGCGAGAGCAGGCGTTCATAGCTAAATGCTTTTGGTTAGCTTGAGAATAATAATTGCATGATTTTTCATTCTACGGTATGTATGTTATCCTGTTGCGACTCTAGGGGCAGTATTTTCATTTTTGGAGAAAAAAAACATTCCTGTTTTAAACTGGATATTTTTTCAGGACAAGATGCTAGAATATGTATATAATTGACAGCTTTGGATAGAAAACACTCTAATATTTCCAAAACTGTAAAGATATTGTCTGTGACTATAACAGAACTGATGTTGCAGGCAAAAGTCTGAGAAATCCAATCCGGAAGTGCCCCATATTTTGAAAGCGCTGCGTGCCAATGAGTCCCCATTGAGCTGTGAATGTGCTATGAACCAGCTTACGCTTTCTACGTATTCCCCAAGGTGTCTACAGCATTGTGACGTAGTTTTACGCATTTATGTTGAAGAATACCCGTAGGGGGTTACATTGCGCAAGTGGTCACATGATGCTCCCGGAGAAAATCTTGCGTAAAGTACAGAGGTAGCCATTATCCCAATCACTTCTACTGAGAAACCAATTGTCCCAGTGGATATGTTATCGAATAGATATTTGAAAAACACCTTGAGGATTGATTCTAAACAACGTTCGCCATGTTTCTGTCGATATTATGGAGCTTATTTGGAATTTTTTTCAGCTTTGTCGTGACCGCAATTTCCGGTCGATTTCTCAGCCAAACGTGAAGAACAAACGGAGCTATTTCGCCTACAAAAATAATATTTTGGGAAAAAATGAACTTTGGCTATCTACCTGGGGTCTCGTGAGTGAAAACATCCGAAGTTCATCTAAGATAAACTATTTAATTTGATTGCTTTTCTGATTTTTGTGACAAGGTTGCCTGCTGCAAGCAAGGCATAATGCAATGCTAGGCTATCGATAAACTTACACAAATGCTTGTCTAGCTTTGGCTGTAAAGCATATTTTGAAAATCTGAGATGACAGGGTGATTAACAAAAGGCTAAGCTGTGTTCCAATATATTTCACGTGAGATTTTCATGAACAGAAAGATTTTCTAGGAAGATTTATGTCCGTTGCGTTATGCTAATTAGTGTCAGATGATGACAACGGTCCCGTTCACGGGATTGGGTGTCACTAGAGGTTAAATAGTAGAATGTTATGAACTGACACTGAATCGTAGGAGCTAACTACTATCTATGTAAAAGTTGGATGGAAGAACGCCCAGTGTTGCTTACCTGAGATGCCATCATCACACAGTCCTCCTTCGTAGGTGTCCGCTATGACTTCCTTTGTGTCGGAAAAAGGTTGCTTTCAGAATAATTATTTTTGATTGGGGGAAAAAAAAAATGTTTTGCTCTCGACAAGAAGACACATGTACCTCCATAGCATATAACAATTGGCCTGTGAATAACCACACCTTCATACAAATGTGCTACTGTATGCAGATTTCTTGGTGCACAACAGGATATGACAGCATCTTCGATCAGCACGCCCGAAAGCGAGCCACTCAGGCGCAGAATGATGATGATTGGAACAACAACACTTTGTTGCAAGTTGGGGACGGGGGCTAATAGCTGAACAATAGACTATTCAACCTTTACTAAAGAATAGTCTAATTGCCGAGCTAGTTGTGACCCCCCCCCCCCCTGTTATCATAGACCAGATCTGCCCTAACGACCAAGGGGGTAGCTTGCTACTCAATGTAATAAAATAATGACCTTTCAAATAAGTTACCTTACACGTTATGTTGGCTGACAATTTGTTAGCTACACTGTCCTTACGAACCACGGAGCATATTACAGCATTATGTACCGGTATGTTAGTTAGCTACCTAATGTTAGTAGATAGCCTATAGTTAATATACTGGAAAGTTTGATGTCTATCTAACTATCCAACGTTTATTGACTTGATTATTCCCATCATTCTTAGCTTAGCTAAATGTTATAGTTGTTGTGCGTTCTCAATGGACATTCGGGTGCTCTGGCCATCTACATCGATTTCACTCTCATCTGTGTACCAGAGCGCAGAATAATACGTTTACGAGTGCTCCACACCGGTTGAATATGGCCGGAAAATGGTCAGTGATCTCATTTGTGTCTGGAAGTAGCTAGCAAGCTAGCCAATGTTATCGAAACGGTCTGAATTTTACAAATGGACAATCTGACAACGCTCTGATATTATGAGCGCCACGTTGTACAGCGCCATATTTTCTGTCCCATCCTAATGGTGACCCCCAGGTTTTTTTTTATTTTTCATGGAATAGAAACACCATAATATGAATCAAATTAATTAAGCAAGTACAACTCAAAAGTTTGGACACCTACTTATTCCAGGATTTTCTTTATTTTTACTATTTTCCACATTGTAGAATAATAGTGAAGACATCACAACTATGAAATAACACGGTCTCCCGTGTGCCCCGCATTCTGTAGTACAGACATGGCCTGCTCTCCTTTATGTAAGGAATTAGGCAATTTCCCAAGTTTACTACAGTATGTATAGTAGAATGCACAGTAGCCTAATAAACAAATAAACACATTTCGTTAATAAAATAATGATAAAAAAAATTAATAATAATCAAATTGCAGATGTTGATTTAGTTATGGATCCATAACAAATTACTATGGGAATAAATATCACAGATTTACAGAAATATTGGAACAAAGTTGTCTAATGAAGGTGAACTATTTAGAATCCTCCACTCCTGTAGGCTACTCTCTACCGTCACGTTGTACAGCACCATATTTTCCATTCCATCCAAATGGAAAATCTAAGAGTTTAGTTTTTTGTTTTTCTCTGAACAGAAACACCATAATATTAATCAAATTAATTAAGCCAAATTTAAATCAATCCCATGCACTATGTTATTACAAAAAAGGCTTTACGTTCTTTGGTAATGCCAATACTGAATACTATCAAATGCTTCTCAAAGATGCCCCCTGGTGGTCAAACTAGCAATAACTTGCAGTAACAGAAAAAATTGCTGACATTCTAAGGTTGGTCCACAGAATTCTGTGGCAGCACACAAGGTGTGCCGCAGTATAACGCTACTTTTAAAGAAGGAACCACTGAATACAGGAGGGGACTAAGTACACACCCCTGAGGGGCCCCAGTGTTAAGGATCAGTGTGGCAGACGTGTTGTTGCCTACTCTTACCACCTGGGGGAGGACCGCCACGAAGTCCAGGATCCAGTTGCAAAGGGAGGTGTTTTAGTCCCAGGGTCCTTAGCTTAGTGATGAGCTTCGTGGGCACTATGGTGTTGAACGCTGAGCTGTAGTCCATGAACAGCATTCTCACATAGGTGTTCCTTTTGTCCAGGTGAGAAAGGGCAGTGTAGAGTGCAATTGAGATTGCATCATCTGTGGATCTGTTGGGGCGGTATGCGAATTGGAGTGGGTCTACGGTGTCCGGGAGGATCCATGACCAGTCTTTCAAAGCACTTCATGGCTACTGATGTTAGTGCCATGGGGCGGTACCAGGTTACCTTCGCCTCCTTGGGCACAGGGACTATGGTGGTCTGCTTGAAACATGTAGGTATGACAGACTCGGTCAGGGAGAGATTGAAAATGTCAGTGAAGACACTTAACATTTGGTCTGTGCATGCTTTGAGTACACGTCCTGGTAATCCGTCTGGCCCAGCGGCTTTGTGAATGTTGACCTATTTAAAGGTTTTGTTCACATCGGCTACTGAGAGCGTTATCACACGTCGTCCAGAACAGCTGGTGCTCTTGTGCATGCTTCAGTGTTGCTTGCCTCAAAGCGAGCATAAGAGGTATTTAGCTCGTCTGGTAGGCTTGTGTCACTGGACAGCTCGCTTTTGGGTTTCCCTTTGTAGACCGTAATAGTTTTCGTGCCCACATCAGACGAGCGTCACAGCCGGTGTAGTAGGATTCAATCTTAATCCTGTATTGACGCTTTGCTTGTTTGATAGTTCGCCTGAGGGTATAGAGGGATTTCTTATAAGCATCCGGATTAGTCTACCGCTCCTAGCCTTTAGCTCGATGTGGATATTGCTTGTAATCCATGGCTTCTGGTTGGGATATGTACGTACAGTCACTGTGGGGACGTCGTCGATGTACTTATTGATGAAGCCGATGACTGAGGTGGTGTACTCCTCAATGCCATTGGATGAATCCCGGAACATATTCCAGTCTGTGCTAGCAAAACAGCCCTGTAGTGTAGCATCCGCGTCATCTGGCCACTTCCATATTGACCGAGTCACTGGTGCTTCCTGCTTTAGTTTTTGCTTGTAAGAAGGAATCAGGAGGATAGAATTATGGTCAGATCTGCCAAGTGGAGGGCGGTAGAGAGCTTTGTATGCATCTGTGTGTAGAGTTAAACTGGTGTCTTTTTTTTTTCCCCTCTCTGGTTGCACATGTGACATGCTGGTAAAAAAAATTGGCCAATATACCACGGCTAAGGAGTGTTATTTGACAATCAATCAAATTGATTTATGAAGCCCTTTTTACATCAGCCGATGTCACAAAGTGCTATACGGAAACCCAGCCTAAAATACCAAACAGCAAGTAATGCAGATGTAGAAGCACGGTGGCTAGGAAAAACTCCCTAGAAAGGCAGGAACCTATGAAGAAACCTAGAGAGGAACCAGTCTCTGAGCGGTGGCCAGGCCTCTTCTGGCTGTGCCGGGTTGAGATTATAACAGTACATGGCCAAGATGTTCAAATGTTCATAGATGACCAGCAGGGTCAAATAATAATAATCATAGTGGTTGTAGAGGGTGCAACAGTTCAGCACCTCAGGAGTAAATGTCAGTTGGCTTTTCGTATCTGAGCACTCAGAGTTCGAGACGGCAGGTGCCCTAGAGAGAGGGAGTTGAAAACAGCAGGTCTGTGACAAGGTTGCACGTCCAGTGAACATGACACAACTCGGAGTGCCTGGATATAGCTGTTTGGCCAAATACCACAAACCCCCGAGGTGTCTTATTGCTATTACAAACTGGTTACCAATGTAATTAAAACATAATTTTTTTATTTTTGTTCTTACCCATGGTATACGATCTGATATACCACGGCTTTCAGCCAATCAGCATTCAGGGATCGAACCACCCGGTTTATAATATGCTATAATGTCTGTATAGCAGTTATTTTTTTCCCATGATACTGATGGCTCTTTATTGAAGGTATCGCAAACAAATGTTTAGGTTGTCTGTGTGCCTTTGATAAAACTGTTTTCCTTCATCCAGCGATCTTGGAGTTGCTGCCCCTTTGTGGTGTGTGTATGTATAGTGCCCTGTGTGTGCGCTCGTGTGGTGACATCTCGTTTGTGCACTGCTCCCCCACTGTGTCGCTGTATAATGTCCTCATTGTCAAGTGGCTAGAATTCTGAACCCTCCTCCGCTATCTGTGAATGACTCCGCTCTCCACAGCAGAACAGGGAATGTCTACTACAGTTCTACAGGGCCCATCCATCCAGGGTCCCCATTTTCAGTCTGTAGTGCAATGAAGAACTTTTGGTGGCGATGATGGTGGTGGTGCTTAGGTTTGCTTGCTGATCCTTACCCCTCTTTTTCTCTCCTGCTCAGATCATCTCCAGAAAGAACCCGGAAGACGTCCAAGAGGTAAGAACTACAGGATTATCTGACAGTGATGGGAAGAAAGTGAGAAAAGAAGGGATAAAGGGAAAACTGAGAGCGCGTACAAGAGAGTGGCTTTGGATTTTGCTCCAATGGCTGTTCGTGTTTCATAGGTTGGTGACCATGGTTATAATGGTGGTGACCATGTTGCCCTTTGTAGGAGCTGTGACAATAACAACTGTTCTTATCACAAACCAATGACAGTTTTGGTCCACCAGCCAGTGTGACAGCCACTCTGGGTTTTTTTAGCCGACAAAATATTTTTCTTCATAATTACACCAAAAATCACAAAAATGAGTATGCCTTCTAATGTATTAGTAAGAATAATGGGGTATATTGCTGAATTTCATTTCATTTTGTGACTTGCGTCTTTTAACCAATGTATGTTAAAATAAATAATTTAGATCCAATAATAAAAACAAATAAGCGCTTCAACAACTGACCGTCAAGAGTAAACAAAGTGCCTGCGCTGCCACAAAAGTGAGTGAGTGATGCAGGCTATTAGTATAGTTCAGGTCTCTACGCTGACATTTTTTACAAGGAGTACATGATGTGCTCCTAAGTAGAAATGTAGAAGCACACACATTCATCTAGGATAAGAATGACTTTTAGGAGTGATCTATGCTCAATCAAGCACAATTAGGTGAGACAAAAATGTTCAACTGGAACTTTAATGGACAGGCCGTTACCATGATAACTTGGGCACTCGCTTGTCTGATAGAAAATAATCTGACTGCGACGTCTTCCTACCAGCAGACAGTTGCAGCAAACTCAAATTGAAAAACAACCTAGCATGTGAACAAAATTATACTTAACTGTCCAAGAAACATGAGAACGAAGTTACACTTTAGTAGCCTTTGTCAATTCGACCAACTTCTACATGTGGGCTTAAAAAAACAAACATAAAAATCACAAATGCTCTGTGCCCACCTGCCAACGTGGCTGGTGAAATATACATTCTTACGGCTCATGTACACCGTGCAGTGAACCCGCTTCCCATTCATTTTCAATGGAAGGAACGCGGTGAGAAGCGGAGTGGTCTGGGGACCGTTGGGTGGCACGAACTTGGCGTGGGAGGCGGTGAAAAAGTAATGCATTTCCCAACTTTATGAAATCATCAATCATATCGAGTGGTTCCCATGACGAATTTGACACTCTGCGACCCAATGCTAGAGACTTTCTTCAGCAAAGATGGCTGACAAAAATACTAGAATGGAAGCAAATGTAAGTAATTATAATGTCATAACTAATCATGATTTTTTTTTACAGTCGACAGGAATAAGTTAATGTTGAGACAATTATGCATGCTTTTGTGTCAAAATCTCTATTTAGCAAGCTCACTGACTAGCTAACATTAGCCAGGTAGCTCTATGAGCGTTTTTGTTGTTGAATGTTTTGGGATTCCTGAGAAAACCAGGCTGTTGTCTTGTGAAAGAGTGGATGTAAAGTATCTAGCTAGCTAAAGCATTTACTGCAAATTTAAAGTACAATCTTGTAAGCTTGCCTTGCGGATATTTGCTATGCAATGCAGCTAAAGTAATGTAGTTAGCTAACTCTTTTCTTATTGCGTAGTGGAGGATAAAAATACCTGTATGTCTATGGATGTAGCTAGTTTTGTAGCTGATCTGTGTGTGGACCCTAAAACATTTGGTATACATATTAGTTCAGAACAGTGATTTTAATTGCTTCCACCAGTTAATCATTAATCCCCAAGAAATTGCAGAAAATTACTGTTACACACGACTGTTACATGCTAATATTATAATGTCAATATTAGCTAGCTAGCTATGAACCACAGCAATCATAGACGGTTGTATTAACTTCAAGACATTCTAAATGGCATCAATGAAGCCTATGGATTGAGTAGAATATAATATAACTTTATTGTCCCTAGGATGCAAGTCGTATATACATGTAGTTATTACCAAGCATGAGTTCCCCACATACATTGAATGTATTCTCTGATCTTGTACTCTATCTTGGCAAATAAAGGTGTGGTTCAGGTATGAATGTCTGTGAGACATTCTTTTTTCAGTCATATCCAATGCCAGGAGTATCAAACTCCAGTCTTTGAATGATGCTGTGTCTGCATGCACTGTATTTATTATAATTATACACTTCAACAGTGTTTACCATTCCTGGTCTTAGGACATCAATGGTTATACATTGTAACATTGCTTTAGACTAGAGCACATGATTTAACTAGTTAAAGGCTGATTTGTAAGGCATACATATAGGACCAGAATTACAAAAACAGTACACCACACTTCCTATGCATCATGTAAATAATGTAAAACAGGTTATTATCGCCAGGTCATTTCCTTAATCTACACTGATCTGAGGACACAGGGTAGGTGTAGTATTTAATCAAATTAGAGACTTAATTTCAACCAGTAGAGAATGTGAAAAGCTTGTTTGAAAAGTTCTTTATCCAAGTGTTATAAATACATAATTCATGCATTATAAATATTATTTTTGTGTTCAATCTGTACTTAATGCATTATAAATATGATTTTTGTGATATTATATTTGAAATACTAGTTCAATCGGTACTTCAATGCACATCTGGTATGCATTATAAAAACAGAGGAAGAAAGAGGTGGGGAGAGAGGTGTGAGTGTAACTGACAAGGGGAAAGAGATGAGAACAGAGGAGCAGGGAAGACTGCACATGAGTAATGAATTACAGTGCTACTTAACATCGTTCTCTCAGGTCATCAGAATTACAGAAGTATCTCTAACCAGCCTTGGATGATTATGATGACATACTGTTAGTATTAAAAAGACTAGGCTTAATCATCCCATCTCTCTCTCTCCCCCCCAGTTGGCCCAAGGGTTATCTTAAAGTGGGTGAGGTGGTGATGATGCAACTGGGGGTTGGTATCCTCTCTCACATCAAAACATACCTGCAGATGAGAGGGAGAGAGAGAGATGGGATGATTAAGCCTAGTCTTTTTAATACTAACAGTATGTCATCATAATCATCAGGAGGTGAAATGCAAAACCATGGATCATGGATCATTAACTCTGGGACTACTACATCTCGATCTGTATTTCAATGTAAAGCATCTATTTTATAATGCTTCATGTTGACCCGACCAAGTGACCTGTCACCTCTGATCATACTGTTCACTCTGTCAAGCAGTTCAGAAGCGGGAGGGGTTCACATATATAAAGAGACTGTTCAAAAGAGACCGTGTTCAACAGGAATGTGTGTGTGTGTGTGTGTGTGTGTGTGTGTGTGTGTGGGGCCTCACCTGGTGTCCAGTGTCCACACTGAATGGCTCCAGAGTACTTTATACTGAAAAACATGCACAGACACAGGACAAACAATATAGCGTAGTAATATAAATAATGAGATGTCTTAATATTCTCCATGGTTGGTACTCTTGCCTATTCTTTGAAGGTGGGTAGACACCTGAGCCTGCTTACTGCACAAAACACAATCCATAAATCAGATTGATATACCAGTGTGTGGGTTGTCGGGTGTCTAATTGTTGATTTCTTTTTTTTTTCAGTATGGGTGACTCTTAACTTCTTTGGGGTAGGGGGCAGTATTGGGAATTTTGGATGAAAAGCATGCCCAAATTAAGCTGCCTGCTACTCAGCCATAAAAGCTAGAATATGCATATAATTAGTTCTGCTTTCTGTGACTAGTTCTGTAGCTTTCTGTGACTAGTTGCTGACCTAACATTATGATATGTTGTGCTTTCGCCGAAAAGCGTTTTTGAAATCGGACACTGTGGTTGGATTAACGAGAAGTTTATCTATAAAATGGTGTAAAATACTTCTATGTTTGAGGAATTTTAATTATGAAATTTCTGTTGTTTTGAATTTGGCGCCCTGCAGTTTCACTGGCTGTTGAGAGGTGGGACGCTCACGTCCCGAACGGTCCCAGAGAGGTTAAGAGCCTGTTTTGTTTTGGTGCAGACAATCACCCTTATCTGAGAAGTAGAAATGAAAAGGAGAGAAACCGGGAATTGTAATAACTGGAATTGACAATGTAAAGAATACTCTTTATTGTGGGCGTCTCTTAAAATAGCCTTTGGTTGTGCATAGTGCAGTCTATGGTGTTGCCAGGGAACAGCACCCTCTTTGAAGTAGGAGGTGAAGACATTCTCCACATTGTTTGCCTCCCGTGTTGCATTGTTGGCCCCGTCCGTGCAACATCTTGTAGAGCAGCAGAACTCTGGTCTGGCACACGGCGGAGAGCTGCATGTCCCCTCCTGGTCCTCATTTTCACATGCTGTTTATAGATTGTTTTATATTGACTGTACCTTTGTGTATCCCATGTGTAACTCTGTTTGTCGCACTGCTTTGCTTTATCTTGGCCAGGTTGCAGTTGTAAATGAGAACTTGTTCTCAACTGGCCTACCTGGTTAAATAAAGGTGAAATAAAAAATAAAAATGTCCATCATGAAGTTATGCAGGACACAGGTAGCCTTCACACATGCCTGAATTCCCCCATTCCCAGATGGCCCTGGTCACACTCACAACAATGCACCCAACTGTGAAGTCCCTTACACGGTAACTGTAGGTAATCGTTTTGAAGGAATCTCCAGGAATCTCAAGGTATATGGAAGATAATGTCATTATTCGACTTTTTACATCAGTGGGTCATTGTGGATTACTAAAGTATAATATCTCTTATAACAAATCATAACATTGGATAGATAGATGCATGTGACAGAAGGATCATATCAAGGAAAATGAATACATAAATACCACTTGAAGCTTGATGAGTTGATCCTTTGTAGTGCTAAGGCAGAAACTTAATTGACAGCTGGAGCTGCTGTCCTTTCACCCTCTTTCATGGCTGTTTTTTACATTTTTATTTATTTCACCTTTATTTAACCAGGTAGGCAAGTTGAGAACAAGTTCTCATTTACAATTGCGACCTGTCCAAGATAAAGCAAAGCAGTTCGACACATACAACGATACAGAGTTACACATGGAGTAAAACAAACATACAGTCAATAATACAGTAGAAACAAGTCTATATACGATGTGAGCAAATTAGGTGAGATAAGGGAGGTAAAGGCAAAAAAAGGCCATGGTGGCAAAGTAAATACAATATAGCAAGTAAAACACTGGAATGGTAGATTTGCAGTGGAAGAATGTGCAAAGTAGAACTAAAAATAATGGGGTGCAAAGGAGCAAAATAAATAAAATAAATACAGTAGGGAAAGAGGTAGTTGTTTGGGCTAAATTATAGGTGGGCTATGTACAGGTGCAGTAATCTGTAAGCTGCTCTGACAGTTGGTGCTTAAAGCTAGTGAGGGAGATAAGTGTTTCCAGTTTCAGAGATTTTTGTAGTTTGTTCCAGTCATTGGCAGCAGAGAACTGGAAGGAGAGGCGGCCAAAGAAAGAATTGTTTTTGGGGGTGACTAGAGAGATATACCTGCTGGAGCGTGTGCTACAGGTGGGAGATGCTATGGTGACCAGCGAGCTGAGATAAGGGGGGACTTTACCTAGCAGGGTCTTGTAGATGACATGGAGCCAGTGGGATTGGCGACGAGTATGAAGCGAGGGCCAGCCAACGAGAGCGTACAGGTCGCAATGGTGGGTAGTATATGGGGCTTTGGTGACAAAACGGATTGCACTGTGGTAGACTGCATCCAATTTGTAGGGTTTGGAGGCTATTTTGTAAATGACATCGCCGAAGTCGAGGATTGGTAGGATGGTCAGTTTTTACAAGGGTATGTTTGGCAGCATGAGTAAAGGATGCTTTGTTGCGAAATAGGAAGCCAATTCTAGATTTAAGAGCGACATCATTGATGTATACAGAGAAGAGAGTCGGTCCAAGAATTGAACCCTGTGGCACCCCCATAGAGACTGCCAGAGGTCCGGACAGCAGACCCTCCGATTTGACACACTGAACTCTATTAGAGAAGTAGTTGGTGAACCAGGCGAGGCAATCATTTGAGAAATCAAGGCTGTCGAGTCTGCCGATGAGGATGTGGTGATTGACAGAGTCGAAAGCCTTGGCCAGATCATTGAATACGGCTAGCTACCTACAAATGCTACCTGTTAGCTAGCTACCTACAAATGCATTTGTTTGTTTTTAATTTACAATGATAAATACATCAAAATAGCTAGCTAATATTAAGTTATTTAATTCACTTAGCTAGCTATACAGTATTTAATGTTGGCTAGTTAGCTAGCTACGTCAGTAGCTTATTGACCGCCTCGATTCGGACTTATGTAGCAAAATTTGAAATGGTGTTATTTACATTGGATAAAAGTAGAGGCTCATAGATAGAAAATGGTATCATGTACTGCAGTTGAGGAACAAATGGGAAAGTTATTCTGCTTTGGAAGTTGATAAACTTGTAACCCCACAAAATGGCCCTTTGAATGTTTTGGTACACCTACTGGAGATCTCTTTGTCTACACCCACTCAGCATCATTCACACCCTCTTGAGACTTAGCCCCACCCATCTCTTTAAGGATTCACATGTGAGATCATGTGCTAAACAGTGAGTACAAGTGTACATCCAAAGATTTCATGACTAAAGTCTGGTTTATACTACTACTATCGAAATGTCTGTATACAGTTGTTGCAGTGACATCATGAACATTCTATTGTCGTCCGACATCAAAGTTGTTGTTATGGAAAAAGTATACACACAAAAACGACAGGCTGCATGACATCAGCAGCCTGGGGGTCCAAAATGGCATTACTGTTGCATTTTAACACCAGTAAACCCATCAGGTTTAAAAATGAATTTACAATATGTCAATCTAGCAAACCAGGCAACTAAAAGCAACTTTCTCAACAATATTTTTGGTTACTTTCTAAACTCAAAAGCAAAAAATGAAACTTCCCTTTTTTAGGACCCTGTCTTTCAAAGTTAATTCATAAAAATCCAAATAACTTCACAGATAAACATTAAACACTGTTTCCCATACTTGTTCAATGAACCATAAACAATTCATGCACCTGTGGAACGGTCGTTAAGACACTAACAGCTTACTGACGGTAGGCAATTAAGGTCACAGTTATGAAAACTTAGGACACTAAAGAGGCCTTTCTACTGACTCTGAAAAACACTAAAAGAAAGATGCCCAGGGTCCCTGCTCATCTGTGTGAACGTGCCTTAGGCATGCTGCAAGGGCGCATGAGAACTGCAGATGTGGCCAGGGCAATAATTTACAGCTGATTGTCCTCGCAGTGGCCACGTGTAACAACAACAGCTGAACAGGATCGGTACAGGATGGCAACAACTGCCCGAGTTACACCAGGAACGCACAATCCCTCCATCAGTGCTCAGACTGTCCGTAATAGGCTGAGGGAGACTGGACTGAGGGCTTGTAGGCCTGTTGTAAGGCAGGTCCTCACCAGACATCACCGGCAACAATGTTGCCTATGGGCGCAAACCCACCGCCGCTGGACCAGACAGGACTGCATAAAGTGCTTTTCACTGACGTCGCTTTTTTGTCTCACCAGGGGTGATGGTTAAATTCACGTTTATCGTCAAAGGAATCAGCGTTACACCGAGGCCTGTACCCTGGAGCGGGATCGAGGTGGGTTGTCCGTCATGGTCTGGGGCGGTGTCATAGCATCCTCGTACTGAGCTTGTTGTCATTGCAGGCAATCTCAATGCTGTGTGTTACAGGGAAAGACATCCTCCTCCCTCATGTTGTACTCTTCCTGCAGGCTCATCCTCACATAACCCTCCAGCATGGCAATGCCACCAGCCATACTGCTCGTTCTGTGCATTATTTCCTGCAAGACAGGAATGTCAGTGTTCTGTCATGGCCAGCGAAGAGCCCGGATCTCAATCCCATTGAGCACATCTGGGACCTGTTGGATCGGGGGGTGAGGGCTAGGGCCATTCCCCCCAGAATTGTCCGGGAACTAGCAGGTGCCTTGGTGGAGGAGTGGGGTAACATCTCACAGCAAGAACTTGCAAATCTGGTGCAGTCCATGAGGAGGAGATGCACTCTTGATACTCTCCATCCCGGATCCGGGAGCGTAATCATCGACTGACACTAATTAGCATCACGCAACGGACATAAATATTCCTAATCATGAAAATCACAGGTGAAATATAATGAGACACAGCTTAGCCTTTTGTTAATCACCCTGTCATCTCAGATTTTCAAAATATGCTTTACAGCCAAAGCAAGACAAGCATTTGTGTAAGTTTATCGATAGCCTAGCATAGCATTATGTCCAGCTAGCAGCAGGAAACTTGGTCACGAAAAGCAATCAAATTAAATAATTTACCTTTGATGAGCTTCGGATATTTTCACTCACGAGACTCCCAGTTAGATAGCCAATGTTCATTTTTTCCAAAAATGAAATTTTTGTAGGCGAAATAGCTCCATTTGTTGTTCACGTTTGGCTGAGAAATCGACCGGAAATTGCGGTCACGAAAACGCCGAAAAATATTCCAAATTAACTCCATATTATCGACAGAAACATGGCAAACGTTGTTTATAATCTATCGTCAAGGTGTTTTTCAAATATCTATTCGTTTTTCAATTTGTTTTTCAGTAGGACCGATTGGAAAAATGGCTACCTCTTACACAATGTAGCTGCTTACGGGTATTCTTAAACATAAATGCGTAAAACTAAGTCACAATGCTGTAGACACCTTGGGGTATACGTAGAAAAAGTAATCTGTTTGATAGCCCATTCACTGCTCAATAGGAACGCAGAACGCAGAGCTTTCAAAACATGAGGCACTTCCGGATTGGATTTTTCTCAGGCTTTCGCCTGCAATATCAGTTCTGTTATACTCACAGACAATATTTTTACAGTTTTGGAAACTTTAGAGTGTTTTCTATTCTAAGCTGTCAATTATATGCATATTCTAGCATCTTGTCCTGACAAAATATCCCGTTTACTTTAGGTACGTTATTTTTCCAAAAATGAAAATACTGCCCCCTAGTCACAACAGGTAATGCCGCTGGTGGCCCACCAGATACTGACTGTTACTTTTGATTTTGACCCCCCCCCCCCTTTGTTCAGGGACACATTATTACATTTTTGTTAGTCACATGTCTGTGGAACTTGTTCAGTTTGTCTCAATTGTTGAATCTTGTTATGTTCATACAAATATTTACACATGTTAAGTTTGCTGAAAATAAACGCAATTGACAGTGAGAGGATGTTTCTTTTTGTTGTTGAGGTTAGCTTGTTAGAAGGTGTAAACGGTACAGTGAAATGGTTACTTTCGTAGTGGAGTATTTTGTTTAGACCTGTAGCTAGCTAAACAATTAACTATTATCCCAACTCATAACGACACTACCCTGCATGAATCTACAGGTAGCTAAAGCTAACTATTTGCGATCAAATGCCTGAATTTTCTCCATCTCCTTAGCTGTCATGCTCTGCTTCCACTGGGCATTGCACTGATTTCTCCTCCAGAAGGTGGAGAGCATTAGCAACACTTGTGCAGTTAGTGATCTCTCAAAAAAGCTGCTTACCTACACACACTAAGCAGCTCATGTTAGACAGAAGCTACATGGCAGACCAATCCAAACTCATCTCTCGGCATGGCATGCCCATCCATTAACTCAGCCAATCATGGCTAGCGAGAAGGCTTCAGACTTTTTCTGTGGCTTAATCAGCTAGGCTCATAATGTTACCATTTTATTTGTGTTTACAGATGGCATACAAGTTTGTTTTTAAGTCACATGAAAGGTCACATTTCAGAAGCTTCCAGAAGGTAATTCTGCCAACAAAAAAAACATTTAGATTTTTAAAAAACTATGAAATGCATCTCCTGTGAAGTAGTGATGTGCGACATACGCCTAGTTTCCTGAAACGAGTCACGTTTGAATGAGCTTGCACTGTAGCTAGCTAGCTAAAAATACGTTGTTTGTTCATTAATTTAAAAAAAAATGTGTTTACTTACTTGGATAGGTTTTCCCAGCCATGTGGACGATTGGAAACGATAGTTTGTCACCAGAGTGGTTTAGAGCATATTACTAGATTACTGTGAATAAATTAATGAAAAGGAGAATGGATAAAACTAATTACCCATTTAATAACTAGACCTTCATACAAACTTGCTATACTGAGTTATTGATGCACAAACAAACGTGCTGCCAGCATGCCCACAAGCGAGCCAATTTACCACTCCCTAGTGTACACTGGCCGTTACCCGCCAATAACAAAATCTACCCGCATTTGGCAGGTATTAATTTCCAACCCTGGTGTGAACCCTGGTCACAGTCAGAGAGTCACGGTTTAGCAGAGCCTATTAGTACGTGTTTACATACACCCACTCTAGTGCTAGCTACTTAATCTGTTAGTATCTCTGTCTCGCGGTTAAGCTATATAGCTCTGTGACCGCTAAATTAGCGTCAGGCCACAAGTTGTGGGCAGATAACGTTCAATTGCTGTTATTTAGATGGTGGTATGTATTCATGGATGCCATGGGAAGCCAGGCTTCAAATATGTACTAAGACTTTTTATTTGATATCTTTCGTCGCTCTTGTCTCTGTTATACTTTTCCTTCAATAGCAAGCGACTGAATTTATCTCACCGGTGGCTGCTTCCGAGCGAGCAAAACAGTGCCCCTTTTGCCTCTGTGTAGTCCATCTGTCTGATGCTGTCTGGCCAAAAAGACTATGACATTGTTGCCGCCCGTAGCATTGAATGAATGCAAGGGAAGCTCAGCAAATTTGGCCTCCCTAAAAAAGAAAGATAATAGCCAATCAGCGTTGAGCTAAACTGAGTCTTGGCACACAAAAAAAAATGTTGTCCAGGATAGCCATTTTGGATTTTGCTTCACATCAAAAGCCAAACGTTATTGACAGAATTTACATTTTTTTATCCTCCGTACTGATCAATGATTATAACGCCGATTGATCCAACCATAAATTCATACACTGTGCCGCTGGCCTGAGAATGGAAGTTCACTATGTAGCTAGATGTAGACTAATGTTAAAGCTGCAGTATCTAACTTTTTGGGTGACCCGACCAAATTCCCACAGAAATGTGAGTTATAGATCTGTCATGTTCATTGAAAGCAAGTCTGAGAAGCGGTACATCTGATTTATGTGTGCCATTTCTATGCTTCCTGTTCTCAAGTTTAGTTTTTGCATCTTTTACTTTCAGTTTTGTACACCAGCTTCAAACAGCTGAACATATATTTCACAGCGGTTTAGATGGTACAATGATTTGCCTAGGACAACAAAAACTAAAAGTGTGTACTGTATGACAGTCAGAGACCGTTTCGGCAACATGAAAGTGAGGAGGATGGCATTGGCGTTTCGCTACTTGTAGGGTGAGTCAACATGTTTTTTCTACTTACATGCACGCACAGAAATCAGTCCCATGGACAGCCACATCATATTTAGCTTTGGTTGATTGGATGGAATTGTTTTTGGGATCTTTTTTGTTGTCACTGTAATAGACTATGCAGAGGTGATTTTATGACTTTGAAATGGTGCTGGAATAGTGGAGGCAGCTCCTGTTTTCTTTGGGACTTGTGGTAGCTCTGTGGTTCTAAATCAAGTTGTTTAATGGTACATAATTGTCGGAAACATTAACTTGCTTGACCATGCTGTAGGTGATGTAACTATTTGTTACATGCAATATGCTTTGTGGACTTCACAGGACAAATGTGGCTCTCTGGTTTTGTGATGAAATAAAGGTGTGGTTGAATTTATTCTGCTAGTGTGTCTCCTTATTGTCTCGGCCTTAGGCCTATATATCATGGTGCCAAGGCATATGAACTAACAGGTTATAGCGAGAACTTATTTATAACACTGGTTGTAATGGCTTTTTATTTGTATTTTCTTTGGCTTGGCTTCCCCATTGATTTTACCCACACACAGCTAATGCATATAGAACTATAGGTTGGTGATACGCTGGAAAAGGTTGCAACTTATGCCTGTACACACACAGCCCTGAGGCCCGCTCTAATACCGCAGGCATGATCCCAATTACTTTTGTGTGTGTGGTCGGGAGAGAGAAAAATGGGAATACACACAGCTCCATTGTTGAGTAGTCCTTCTCTCTGGGAGTGGTGCTGTGTCTCGTGTCCCTCACACACTGGACCGGCAGCCCAGACCAGAGCAGTCCGAGCTGGGGTTCAGACCTCTGTCTGCCCTATACTACCTCTGGACCTGGGCCTGGATGTCTGGAGCTGGAGTTAGTGAATGTGTGTCTGTCTGTAGAGAGACAGAAGGGGTGATGTGTGTGTGTGTGGAGGTTTCATCGTGTGTGTGTGTGTGTGTGGAGGTTTCATCGTGTGTGTGTGGAGGTTTCATCGTGTGTGTGTGTGTGTGTGGAGGTTTCATCGTGTGTGTGTGTGTGTGTGGAGGTTTCATCGTGTGTGTGTGTGTGTGTGTGGAGGTTTCATCGTGTGTGTGTGGAGGTTTCATCGTGTGTGTGTGTGTGTGGAGGTTTCATCGTGTGTGTGTGTGTGTGTGTGTGGAGGTTTCATCGTGTGTGTGTGTGTGTGTGTGTGGAGGTTTCATCGTGTGTGTGTGTGTGTGTGTGTGGAGGTTTCATCGTGTGTGTGTGTGTGTGTGGAGGTTTCAATCGTGTGTGTGTGTGTGTGTGGAGGTTTCATCGTGTGTGTGTGTGGAGGTTTCATCGTGTGTGTGTGTGTGTGTGGAGGTTTCATCGTGTGTGTGTGTGTGTGGAGGTTTCATCGGTTGGGAGTTCATCGTGTGTGTGTGGGAGGTTTCATCGTGTGTGGTGTGTGTGGGAGGTTTCATCGTGTGTGTGTGTGTGGAGGTTTCATCGTGTGGTGTGTGTGGAGGTTTCATCGTGTGGTGTGTGTGTGGAGGTTTCATCGTGTGTGTGTGGAGGTTTCATTGTGTGTGTGGAGGTTTCATCGTGTGTGTGTGTGGAGGTTTCATTGTGTGTGTGGAGGTTCATTGTGTGTGTGGAGGTTTCATTGTGTGTGTGGAGGTTTCATTGTGTGTGTGGAGGTTTCATTGTGTGTGTGGAGGTTTCATTGTGTGTGTGGAGGTTTCATTTGTGTGTGTGGAGGTTTCATTGTGTGTGTGGAGGTTTCATTGTGTGTGTGGAGGGTTTCATTGTGTGTGTGGAGGTTTCATTGTGTGTGTGTGTGGGTTTCATTGTGTGTGTGGAGGTTTCATTGTGTGTGGAGGTTTCATTGTGTGTGTGTGTGTGGAGTTTCATTGTGTGTGTGTGTGTGTGGAGGTTTCATTGTGTGTTGTGTGTGTGGAGGTTTTCATTGTGGTGGTGGAGGTTCATTGTGTGTGTGTGTGGAGGTTTCATTGTGTGTGGAGGTTTCATTGTGTGTGTGTGTGGAGGTTTCATTGTGTGTGTGTGTGGAGGGTTTCATTGTGTGTGTGTGTGGAGGTTTCATCGCGTGTGTGTGTGTGGAGGTTTCATCGCGTGTGTGTGTGTGGAGGTTTCATCGCGTGTGTGTGTGGAGGTTTCATCGCGTGTGTGTGGAGGTTCATCCGTGTGTGTGGAGGTTTCATTGTGTGTGTGTGGAGGTTTCATTGTGTGTGTGTGTGTGTGGAGGTTTCATTGTGTGTGTGTGTGTGTGTGGAGGTTTCATTGTGTGTGTGTGTGTGTGGAGGTTTCATTGTGTGTGTGTGTGTGTGGAGGTTTCATCGTGTGTGTGGAGGTTTCATCGTGTGTGTGGAGGTTTCATTGTGTGTGTGTGTGTGTGTGGAGGTTTCAATTGTGTGTGTGTGTGTGTGTGTGTGGAGGTTTCATCGTGTGTGTGTGTGTGGAGGTTTCAATCGTGTGTGTGTGTGGAGGTTTCATCGTGTGTGTGTGTGGAGGTTTCATCGTGTGTGTGTGGAGGTTTCATCGTGTGTGTGTGGAGGTTTCATCGTGTGTGTGTGTGTGTGGAGGTTTCATCGTGTGTGTGTGTGGAGGTTTCATCGTGTGTGTGTGTGTGTGGAGGTTTCATCGTGTGTGTGTGTGGAGGTTTCAATCGTGTGTGTGTGTGTGGAAGGTTTCATCGTGTGTGTGTGTGGAGGTTTCATCGTGTGTGTGTGTGTGTAGAGGTTTCATCGTGTGTGTGTGTGTGTCTGTGTGTGTGTAGAGGTTTCATCGTGTGTGTGTAGAGGTTTCATCGTGTGTGTGTGGAGGTTTCATCGTGTGTGTGTGTGTGTGTGTAGAGGTTTCATCGTGTGTGTGGTGTGTCTGTGTGTGTGTAGAGGTTTCATCGTGTGTGTGTAGAGGTTTCATCGTGTGTGTGTGGCGGTTTCACATCGTGTGTGTGTGGAGGTTTCATCGTGTGTGTGTGTGTGTCTGTGTGTGTGTAGAGGTTTCATCGTGTGTGTGTAGAGGTTTCATCGTGTGTGTGTGGAGGTTTCATCGTGTGTGTGTGTGTGTCTGTGTGTGTGTAGAGGTTTCATCGTGTGTGTGGAGGTTTCATCGTGTGTGTGTGGATTCATCGTGTGTGTGTGTGTGTGGAGGTGTCATCGTGTGTGTGTGTGTGTGTGTGGAGGTTTCATCGTGTGTGTGTGGAGGTTTCATCGTGTGTGTGTGTGTGGAGGTGTCATCGTGTGTGTGTGTGTGTGTGTGGAGGTTTCATCGTGTGTGTGTGTGTGTGGAGGTTTCAATCGTGTGTGTGGAGTTTTCATCGTGTGTGTGTGTGGAGGTTTCATCTTTGTGTGTGTGTGTGTGGAGGTTTCATCGTGTGTGTGTGTGTGGAGGTTTCATCGTGTGTGTGTGTGTGTGTGTGTAGGTTTCATCGTGTGTGTGTAGGTTTCATCGTGTGTGTGTGTAGGTTTCATCGTGTGTGTGTGTAGGTTTCAATCGTGTGTGTGTGTAGGTTTCATCGTGTGTGTGTGTAGGTTTCATCGTGTGTGTGTGGAGGTTTCATCGTGTGGAGGTTTCATCGTGTGTGTGTGGAGGTTTCATCGTGTGTGTGTGTGTGTGTGAGGTTTCAATCGTGTGTGTGTGTTTGTTGTGGAGGTTTCATCGTGTGTGTGTGGGAGGTTTCATCGTGTGTGTGGAGGTTCATCGTGTGTGTGTGTGTGTGGTGTGTGTGGAGGTTTCATTGTGTGTGTGTGGAGGTTCATTGTGTGTGGTGGAGGTTTCATTGTGTGTGTGTGTGTGTTGTGTGTGGAGATTTCATTGTGTGTGTGTGTGTGGAGGTTTCATTGTGTGTGTGTGTGTGGAGGTTTCATTGTGTGTGTGTGTGTGGAGGTTTCATTGTGTGTGTGTGTGTGGAGGTTCATGTGTGTGTGTGTGTGGAGGTTTCATTGTGTGTGTGTGGAGGTTTCATTGTGGTGTGTGTGTGTGTGGAGGTTTCATTGTGTGTGTGTGGAGGTTTCATTGTGTGTGTGTGTGGAGATTTCATTGTGTGTGTGGAGATTTCATTGTGTGTGTGGAGGTTTCATTGTGTGTGTGGGGGTTTCATTGTGTGTGTGGAGGTTTCATTGTGTGTGTGTGTGTGTGTGTGTGTGTGTGGAGGTTTCATTGTGTGTGTGTGTGGAGGTTTCATTGTGTGTGTGTGGAGGTTTCATTGTGTGTGTGTGTGTGGAGGTTTCATTGTGTGTGTGTGTGGAGGTTTCATTGTGTGGTGTGGAGGTTTCATTGTGTGTGTGGAGGTTTCATTGTGTGTGTGGAGGTTTCATTGTGTGTGTGGAGGTTTCATTGTGTGTGTGGAGGTTTCATTGTGTGTGTGTGTGTGGAGGTTTCATTGGTGTGTGTGTGGAGGTTTCATTGTGTTGTGTTGTGTGTGGTGTGGAGGGTTCATGATTGTGTGTGGGTGAGTTTAATTGTGTGTGTTGGAGGTTTCATTGTGTGTGTGTGGAGGTTTCATGTGTGTGTGTGTGTGGAGGTTTCA